>NC_057393.1:41719787-42019787 GCF_019320065.1 Cervus canadensis
TGTGGAGCTCAGGCTTCTCAATGCAGTGGCTTCTCTTGTTGTGGAGCAAGGGTTCTAGGGTTGGAGGGCTCTGTAGCTGCAGCATATAGACTTAGTTGCTTGGATTCATCCCGGACCAGGGATCAAACCCGTGTCCTCTGCATTGGCAGGTAAATTCTTAACCACTAGACCATCAGGGATGCTCTGATCCTGTGTGTTTCAATGGAGAAATAAGGTTGTATCTGTTTCACTAGATGTCTCAAAGGTATATTGACCTACTCTTCTTTTTGAAAGTTTAGTGTTCCATGGATTTCAATGGACAGGCCATTTTCCTCGCTTGCTTATGGGCTGTCAAGTTTTCTGAATAAGATTATTGTATAATCAAGTTTGGTACTTTTTGTTATACCCACTCCTTTTGCAAACCCTCATTTATTTTGTTAGCACTAACCTAATTTTTGTTGAGGTCTATTTCAAATTTAATATTTAACAATATGTTCTAATAGAAATGAAAATGATCACATCAAAATTGTTATCATTAAATCTTGCTATTTTCAATGTTTTACAAGATGAAAGCAAATAAAACTTTAAAAACATGCAAGAGAATCCTAATTTTTGCTGTATCTCCTTAGGGTTACTGTAAGACAGGAAGAGAATCCCCAAATGTTCAGAGATCATTAAGTCAACAGAACAAAACACAGTCACACCAAGTGGAAAGTGATTATTTACTAACCATATTTTGCTCTGTAAGGCTCTTAGGTTCTTGTATGCAAGCCAGGAAACAAACTCCCTAATTGTCCTCACTGTCAGCAGGTTTTGACAGGCATTCATTTCTTAAAATATCAAACTGAAAAGAAATGATCGCCTAGTTGTAATAATCATATACAGTTGATTTCTCTTTGGTAGATAATGCTAGACAAAGACAGGCATTTATCACAGAGTAACACAGTAAGGCAGGGCTGAGACAATCGGTGTGAAGGATCTTTTTCCCTGTGACGCAGCTTTATTCCCATGACCTTATTTCTGTTATTCAGAACCACAAAAGGGAAACTAATTAATATTTGAGAAAGACAAATAGCTCCTGTGCCCTGTATTACTCCTAAAAAAAAGTCCTGGTTTAAAAATCAGATATTCTTATTTATCAGAATTTTCAAATGAGAAATGTCTTTGAAGAATTCCTGAGTTATTTTCCTCCTGGCTTTCAGGAATGAAATCTGATGATTAAATATCAGAGACAATAAAAAGACTTTTTATTTTTTAATCCAGGTCCAAAAATCAGGGGCCCAGGGAAAATTAGTGGCACAGTTTCCCTATGTGCCTACACATAAGTCAGTGGTAGTTATCTGTTGATTTCGTTAGGCTATATTCTCAGTGAAAGTCTAGAGTTTTAGAAAAGAGTGAGCTTGGCAGGGCTACAGAGAGCCTCCACAACAAAATCAGAATACCCTGCTTAATCATACTACTAGGAGATAAGAGGGAAGAGAAGGCAGAAGAATCAAAACGCAAACAAAAAAATTGAAAAACCACGAAGAATTCAGATAGGTAGAGTGGAAAGATAACTAAAAGGAAACATAGAAAATTGTCAGGAAAGGAGAACAAGTAGGATACCAGATCAAATCAACAGTGGATTTAAGCTTGTTGGCCCAAATAAGTGAGAAACTCTTACCCTGGAAAACTTACAAAATGAGAGAGTACTGTTCCTTTAGAACTAGGTCTGGTTGGTTGGTTGGTTATTTTTGCAGGGGTCTTCAGGTAGGTGTTTGATCATTCTAGAATATAACCTCACAGTTTAGCAAGTCACCTAAACTAACTTGCATTCCTAAATTTAATTCTGTATTTCAAAGCCCCACAAGTAGCATCCGGTCTGTGCTTATTTTAATCAAAATTTTATTTGGCAAATAACCAATAGATTACTACTAGCAACTGCCCTCTCAAAGAATACAAGACAACTTCCTTTCTTCTGACTCCCCCTGTCCACAGACAATGTAGGATTGGAACAATACCAAATAAAGTCATTTTATTATTTCAGTCTGGTGTCAGTTATTAGATGTGCAGTGTATGGTTACAAAAGGCACGAGCCGCCGTTTCACTTCAGGCAAATCTGCTTCAAAATAATGGCTAGGAAAATGAAGACTCAACCTTGATGGCAACAATTCAATAACAGGGAGGTGAGCAAGGTCACTGGGCTGCACCAGCATCCATCCTACAGCACGATCACACAGGTATCATTCATTTGGCATCAGAGAAATGAAATCATTATCACCAAGGGCTGTCATCAGCGTCTGCTGCTCTGGAGTGAAGTGCCTCATCTTTGCCTAATGGTTTGCATTTGAGAAAGGTCTCAGCATCCCGGAGTTTAACAATCCATGTCATTCGCCCGTAACTGTTTTAAAAGTCACCTCTCCTGTTTCCTTTATTGCCATATTTCTTATGCGAGAATTTTGGAAGTCATACATCTTGTGAGATTTTAGAGGATGTGTTATAAGAGATGTGAGAAGTTGTGTTCCTTGGATTCAGCGGTCAGAGAACTGGCTGAAATAACAGCTAACCACAGAGCAGGCTCCAGGGCTAGCTCTGGCTTGAGCAAGTTGTCACTGTGGATGGTTTCTTCCAAACAGACAAACTTTCAAGCAAACACATGCCTTTCCCATGTTATGTATTTCTTGGGAGGATCAAGTGAAACTGTGGCTTTGATGGACGTCTAAAATGTTTATGGAAATGTAGGAGTGTAAGCACAGGAGTTAAGCTGCCATGGTGCAAACCAGGACCCCACTATGTGCTGTCTGGGGAGCCTGGGGCAAGGAATTTAGCTTCTCATGCCCATAATGGGGATGATGATTGTGATGAAAATAATAATGAACAGCTGTCTCCTAGAACTCTTTGAAGATCAGTTAGGATTCTGCCTGTCAAGTAAGTAATAATTTCCTGACAGAGAAAGCAGCCAGCAAATATGAATTTGTGTTCTTGTGAAAAACAGAAATACAAGTCATTCAGTGAACTTAGTATGTTTTTTCTATGATGTCTCCCTCATAGGCATGCATGCCAAGTCATTTCAGTTGTGTCCGACTCTGTGCGATCCTATGGATGTAGCCTGCCAAGCTCCTCTGTCCATGGGATTCTCCAAGCAAGAATACTGGAGTGGGTTGCCATGCCCTCTTCCAGGGGATCTTCCTAACCCAGGGATTGAACCCATGTCTCTTATGTCTTCTGCATTGGCAGGCTTGTTCTTTACCACTAGTGCCACCTGGAAAGCCCCCTCCCTCATAATAGATGTTCAATAATTAAATGTTGGAAAAGTAGTAAGTGAGCCACTATATTTATTGGGTTCAAATGAACACCATTGACAGTATGTACTTTTTTTTTTATAGTAAGCCTTGGGATCATTTGTTCACAAATTACATCTCTCAAACATAGGTTCTTCTCTTTCAAAAGATGACAGTACTTCATACTATTTAGGAGAATTGTAAAGATCTAAACCTGTGGACCATTGTCACTTGTTCTTGCTTACCTGCTACTTCATGGGACTGCATAAATTTTGATTGCACTCCAAAAATCAGTGTAGATATTGATTCAAAGCATCATTTTTTCCCCCAGAAGATTACTTGTCCTTTAAAATTTGCTTAAATTATTTACAATAGAAAGTACTTACTGATGCAGCTTACTCTCCATAATCAAAGAAAGAAAGATATGTGCAGATTTTTTTCAGGGGCACTTCCTTCAGTTTTGGAAGGTCTCATATAAGCCACTGGTTTTAATCTGTTTACCAGTTAGACAGTCTGATGAAATGAGACTCAGAAAATCACCTGGTTCCTAGTTTGCCTTCTATCTATAAGAAAAATCAAACTTGACTCTAATTCCATTTTCAAAAATATTCATTGATGAAACTTCTAAGAATTTTCCTTCAGAATTCATATAGATTCCTAGCTGGTTGATGGGGATTCATAGGAGGTGAATAAAATGTTATTAGCTATTTTTTAGATCCAAATGTGTTGCTGCAAATAAAAATATTTCACTCTTTTTTATGGCTAAGTAATATTCCATTGTATATACATACCACATCTTTATCCATTCATCTATTGATGGACACTTAGTTGCTTCCAGGTCTTGGCTATTGTAAATGATACGCTATGAATATAAAAGTGGCTGTATCTTTTTAAATTTGAGTTTTGTCTTTTCCAGATGTACACTGAGGAGTGAATCACTTGCTTTGCTGTATTCCTAAAACTAACACAATATTGTAAATCAACTATCCTTCAAAAATAAAAATTAGAATTTATTCCCTAGGCTGTTCTTATATAGAGTCATATTTATACTGTTTGTAAAATGAGTCAGCTATAACCATTCAACTGGTGTGATACTGATGTCCTTAACTAAATGCAAAATTTCTTGAGGACCAGCTCCTCATCATAGACCTTCTCATAGATCTGACACTTAGCAGAATGATGGGGAGGTGGAAAATTTTCAATAGAGGCATTAGAATGGTTCTAAACAAAGAGCCTCTAAATATTTGTTTTCTAGGCACAAGGGTTTTAGTGGAGGTTGAGCGACTGAACTGAACTGAACTGATGGTGTGGATGGGAAAGAGTAGAAAAGAAGGAAACTAATGTTTATTAACTGGCTACTACGTATCAAGTATATCATTCTTTATTATCTACATGTAGTATCTCATTTTATCTTATCATCACAGAAAAGTAAATATGACCCAGTTTTGTAGGTAAACTAATGGTCAGAGACGTGAGTTCTTTAGAATCACACAGCTAGTTGGTGGCAAAGTTAGAAGCCAAAGTGCAGGTTTGCTGATATCTGCCTATGTTCTTTTCCTGTTAACACAGTATTATACTATATAAATGTTTACTGTACATCTCATATGACTGTACTACTGGGAGTGTTAAGCAGGAAAAGATACAGTATTAGAACTATAAAATTAACTAACCCTGTGATTTTTCTCAAGTGAACAACAAAGCCTAAACAAATGTTGAGCTTGCCATTGCAATAAAAGACTTAGAAGACATTGCAGAATATTATTTATATAAATCAGTTTTATTTCAGATCTGGTGGGATGGTTTGCATGGGAAAAACATTAAAATTGGTGGGCTTCACTGTAGTACAGTTCAGTTGGGGAAGTGGACTTTTATTGGGAAAGCCTTTCGGCTGTTCATTATGTGCTGTGAAGAGCATTCCAGTCTCCTGAAGCAGCTGCCAGTGTTCTTAGAGCTGAGCAGGGAGACCGCAGGCTGGAGGGGCTGGGTCTACCTGCGGTCTCTGATTCCTGCCCCTTGGATGTTCTTCGACTTGCTGCTCCCTGGCACCACCCTCTGCAGGTATTTGGTATTAACATTCTTAGTTCTGTTGCTCTGCTAATTTTTCTCCTATAATTCTGCTGACAGCTTTTGCTTGCTATTAATTATTATTGTTTCCTCTCCCATCTTCTTTGCCATTGCTGATTTTGTTTTTAATTCCTGTAATTTAATATATTTCATTTCCTGAAATAGTGGAGATAACTGTATGTGTTCAATGTAATACATAAATATATATGTATATTATATATATATTGACTATATATGTATACATTTATATATACATTGATACCAAAGAAATGTATGTGTGTGTATGCACACATACCCTTCCTTATTCTGAGGTGTCTTATTTATTTTTAAGTTCCACATTACTTGTCTAATTACTCTATATTCCTTCTCTTCTTCCTGTCCCTTAACTTCCATGTCTTTCTATATTCTCTGTCTTAAACCCTCAAAGTGAAAAAGTGAAAGTTAAAGTTGCTCTGTCATGTCCAGCTCTTTGCAACCCCATGGATTGTATTCTCTGTCCATGGATTTCTCCAGGCAAGAATACTAGGGTGAGTTGCCATTCCCTTCTCCAGAGGATCTTCCCAATCCAGTGGTCCAACCCGGGTCTCCTGCATTGCAGGCAGATTCTTTACAGTCTGAGATACCAGGGAAGCCCAGAACCCTCAAAGCTTGCTTTCAAAGCTTACATTTTCAAGTCTCCAAACTTACTCTTATTCTGATCTTTGAGTCTCAGACTTCTGTGTCCGGCTGTTCATAGGACATCTCCGTTTGGATGAACTGTTCTTGATCTAAATAGCTAATACTCCATCATATGCTTGCAAATGCGGCACCTCATTTCCATTTTTGTATTGTCACTTCTAAATAATAATAATAAAAATAGTTACAGTAAACATTTACTGAAAGCCAACTGGGCCAGCCATTATCCTCGCTTCCTTTTCTAAGGAAACAGCTAGTAAGTCCTAAGTAATGGAGCTAGAATTTGAAGTTGGTCTTCTACCTGACATGTGCCCTTATCCACACTACTTTGCTTGTTCCTTGTCTTTGAGTGAGGGAACTGAGTTTCACTATCCTTTGTCAGAGTGAAAGATGTTTATTTAAGCTGGTTAATTGAGACACTGCCTTGCACATAGGAGATAATCAGTTTATTTGTGTTGTATCCATCATACGGTCCTCTAAGCATATCTCAGCATGAAGAACTGTTTTAAGCCACATATCTCATACAGGTATGGTGTCCAACATTAGTAATGAAAATTGCTGCAGAAAGTATCTGTCATACAGAGAGCTGTGTTTGCAAAGTAAACACCATTTTTATACTAATCTAATTGAGTGCATGGAAGAAGGAAAGAAGTAAATACTCCCAACTCATTGTATTGAAGCATTCCATCCCTTTATACCCTAATGTTTGCTGTTATTTCATGTATGTCCATTTATTTTTATGCCTCCCAGTTTCCCTCTTGTCTCCTTTAAGGTTTAAATATTTTGAGAATACCTCTTCTCTTTAACGCACTCTCAGTGTTATATAGGGCACAGCATGACCTCACACCAGAAGCAATGAGATGCTTCTAGACAATGATTAGGATTCAAGGAGAGGAAAAGGGATGCAATGATTAATAAGTGAATTATATGAAAAATCACATTTGGAAATTGGAAATGTTAACTTTAACTTTCAAAAAATTGTGTAGCATGGACTCTTCAGGGATCTAGGCATTAAGACCCATACTATGTATATTTCTTTATACTTTAATTACTTTTTCATCTGGGTTTGAAAATGGAATCCTTTCTCTCTCTGTCTCTGGGCAGTGGTTAAGTTGCAGAGGACATCAGAACAGGAACTAATGGAAGTGACCTGATATCTTTATTCCACAGGCAATGAGTAATGAGGAGTCTGTTGGTGATTTATGTTAATCTAAATGTGAGACAGACAGGATATTATCTTGCACTTCACAGTCCATGCCAGCGATGCTTCCATTTCTAGAAATATACGATTATCCATATGTCTTTGTCATGAAAACCTTAATTTGTACAGTCATTTGATGGCAGTTTGGTTTTGTTCACAGTTTGCAAAATTGACTTGTCATAATGCTCCAATAAAATCTATCCTAGCTGAAAAAAGTCTAATTGCTTCCTGTGCTAACTAGAGGAATTTACACTTAGAAGTCACATCATTTTTGCCCAAAATAATGAAATAAGCAATTAGCTTTATATAATACAGGGTGGCTCAGTGGTAAGGAATCTGCCTGCAATACAGGAGACCCAGGTTCAATCCCTGGGTTGGGAAGATCGCCTGGAGAAGGGAATGGCAACCCACTCTAGTACTCTTGCCTGGAGAATCTCATGGACAGAAGAGTCTGGCAGGCTACAATCCATGCCGTCACAAAGAGTTGGACACAACTGTGTGACTAACACTTTCACTTTTCAATATATATATTTACTTCAAGGGTTACTGTAAAATTGGTATTAAAATTCAGAAAAATATACATAGAAAAATCCTAGGTAAAAAAAAAACTTTCCCCTGTTCTGCACTTGTTTTTTGTTTTTTTTTAGAAGAAAGAGGAAAATATTTTTTAAAAATTAATCTGATATTGGGACTGGAAGAGCTTCAAAACTGAACATTTTTCTGCATCATTCATTGTTGTTCTTGTTCAGTCATTCAGTCATGTTCAACTCTTTGTGATCCCATGGATGGCAGCATGCCAGGCTTCCCTGTCCTTCACCATCTCCCGGAGCTTGCTAGAACTCTTGTCCATTGAGTCAGTGATGCCATCCAACCATCTCATCCTCTGTTGTCCCTTTCTTCTCCTGCATTCAATCTTTCCCAGCATCAGGGTCTTTTCTAATGAATCGGCTCTTCACATCAGGTGGCCAAAGTATTGGAGTTTCAGCTTCAGCATCAGTCCTTCTAATGAATATTCAGGACTTATTTCCTTTAGGATGGACTGGTTGGATCTCCTTGCAGTCCAAGGTACTCTCAAGAGTCTTCGCCAACACCACAGCTCAAAAGCATCAAGTCTTCAGTGATCAGCCTTCTTTATGGTCCAGCTCTCACATCCATACATGACTACTGGAAAAACCATAACTTTGACTAGACAGACCTTTGTCAGCAAAGTAATGTCTCTGCTTTTTAATACACCGTTTAGGTTTTTCATAGCTTTTCTTGCAAGGAGCAAGTGTCTTTTAATTTCATGGCTTCAGTCAGCATCTGCAGTGACTTTGGAGCCCAAGAAGGTAAAGTTTGTCTCTGTTACCATTGTTTCCCCATCTACTTGCCATGAAGTGATGGGACCAGATGCCATGATCTTCGTTTTTGAATGTTGAGTTTTAAGCCAGCTTTTTCACTCTCTTATTTCACCTTCATCAAGAGGCTCTTCAGTTCCTCTTCTCTTTCTGCCATTAGGGTGGTGTCATCTACATATCTGAGGTTATTGATGTTTCTCCCGGCAATCTTGCATCATTCATACAGGAACTTATTTGTTGAACCTCGTGTGGTGGGAGCTAAGGACACCAGTCCTGTCCACAGACTATTCTCCCCAACTGTCTCTAACCCCAACTCTCTGTGATTGCTTATTTTTATTTTAAATTTTTAAAATAGGTATGTGGCAGGGAAGGGACAGAGATGATGCTGATGTTTATAAAAGGGAGGCTGTAATTCACAAGGGTTTGGGCTCTGGGTTCAGACTGCCTGAGTTCCACTTTTGCCTCCTTTATTTGTGACCTTCGTCTCTCTGTGACTCAATTCCACACATATAAAATGGAAAAAAAAACAATGCTAATTAATTCATAGCATTGTTTAACTATTATGTGAGAGGGTGCTCAGTTAAATTTGGTGTTCACAGTGTATTGAACAGCATTAAGTTTCCTTCAAAGAAGGCATATAGATATCCAAAAGGCACACGAAAAGATACTTAACATCCCTAATTATTAGAGAAATACAGACCAAAATTGTAATGAGGTATCACTTCACACCAGTTAGAATGGCCATCATCAAAAAATCTACAAACAATAAATGCTTAAGTGAGTGTGAACAAAAGGGAGCCCTCCTTCACTGTTGGTGGGAATGTAAATTGGTGCAGCCACTATGAAGAACAGTGGCTCTTAAACTGAAGTTCTTTAAAAAACTAAAAGTAAAGCTACCATATGATCCAGCAACCCCATTCTGGTGCTATATCTGGAGAAAACATTTGAAAAGATTCTTGTTCCCCAGTGATCATTGCTACACTATTTACAGTAGCCAAGATGTGGAAGCAAACTAAGTGTCCATCACAGAGGAATGGATCAAGAGGATGTGGTAGAGAACAGACTTATGGACACAGCGGGGAAAGGAGAAGGTGGGACGAATTGAGAGAGTAGCATTGCAGTATTTACATTGCCGTATGTAAAATAGATAGCCAGTGGGAGTTCAACCTGGTGTTCTGTGGCAACCTACAAGGGTGGGGGGGAGGTTCAAGAGGGAGGGGACATGTGTATATTTATGGCTGATTCATGTTGATGTATGACAGAAACCACAACATTGTAAAACAATTATCCTGCAATTAAAAATTAAAAAAAAGAAGATGTGGTATGTATGTACATAGAATATTACTCAGCCATAAAAAACAATGAAATAATGCCAAATAATAATGGATGGACCTAGAAATTATCATACTGAGCAAAATAAGTTAGACAGAGAAAGACAATGTATGATACCACTTACATGTGAAATCTTAAAAAATGGTACAAATAAACCTGTTTAAAACAGAAATAGAGTTACAGACGTTAAAAAAAAAAAATATGGTTACCAAGAGGGGAAGGGGATAGCAGGTTAAATTGGGAGATTGGGACCGACATATATATACTACTGTATATAAAATAGATAACTAATAAGGACCTACTGCATAACACAGGGAACTCAATATTCTGTAATGACCTGTATGGTAAAAGACTCTAGAAAAGAGTGGATATATGTATGTGTATAACTGATTCACTTTGCGATACAGGGAAATTAACACAACATTGTAAATCAACTATACTACAATAAAAATTAATTAAAAAATTATACCACCTTGTAAAAAAAAACAATTTCCTGATAATTATAGATGTTACATGAGGGGACAGCAGAAGAGTATTTTCAGCATCCTATGTTTCATAACTTGTTTGTCACAAAAGATGAAGACAGCAGTGCCTTCCTGTTGTCTTGGTGGTAGTGTTTAGGGAACAATCAGGTCTGGGTAAATATCAGGCTTTATTAATGTAATATCTGGGCAGTATCTTACTGCGGATCTTTACTACATGTCTGCATCCCAGTGCCTGGAGCTGCTCCCGGGCATGAGGCAGTCCTTTTATAACTCTGTGGCTTCAGTGGTTAGCACAGTACTTTATATGCATGGCTGCTGCTGCTGCTGCTAAGTCGCTTCAGTCGTGTCCGACTCTGTGCGACCCCATAGACAGTAGCCCACCAGGCTCCCCCATCCCTGGGATTCTCCAGGCAAGAACACTGGAGTGGGTTGCCATTTCCTTCTCCAATGCATGAAAGTGATATATGCATGGCAGCCACTTGGTAAATGCAAGTTGCTCAGATACTCCTTAAAAATATATATCTTTAATAAAGTACCAAATTACTATGTGTTTGTGAATAATCTAGAAACTACAGACAAGTTTTAAAAAGGAAATCTTTCATAATCTTACTATCCAGAGATAAACTAACATTTTATTATGTGTCTTTCTGCTATTTTCTATGCATACCTACTTTTGTTTTGAACAAAAAATGGAATAATATGGTAAAGACTTTGGGTAGTTAACACTTTCATGAAATAATGTACAATTAATATGACCCTGTCATCACATACTCTTCTGAAATACTATTTTTAATTAGTATATACAAGTTACCTAATGTGTAATCTTTAGCATTTACATTGCACTCCCTTTTATGCTTTTATATGAAAATGTGTGTGTTTGTGTTCTGTCATGTCTGACTTTCTGCAATTTTATGGACTGTGGCCCACCAGGCTCCTCTATCCTTGGGATTCACCACTGTTAAATATTTCCAGACATGCTTCTTGTTGTTTCCTGCCCCCCACCCCACCAATGTGTTCCCATGGTACCCTTGACTTTGTTTATCAAAGTCCCTAGTATAGTAGAGGCTACCTGAATAATTATCTTTTTATCTTTTTGTCATTTAATTTTTTCCCACCAGGCCCTTTCTAGTTTCACTGTGATAACCTTAGTTTCTAGTATACTGCCTTGCTCTTAAAGGGTGCTCAATGTATGTTTGTTCAGTAAGTATGGGATAGATATTATTTTCATCTGAAAATGCTGAAAGATCGATTCTGAAAGCTCCTATGAAGGTTTGTTGTTTGGAGCCGGGTGTGAAGCTAGGGGGTGGTCAGGGCACATTTGGGAGAGTTCTGGGGCTAAGAGCTGGTGACAGAAAGACTCTGGGAAGAGTTTTTTGACTCATCCTTTCCTTTTACTCTTTCCATCAAGAGCTTCAGTTCATCCCCCTGACCTTTAGAATAAAATTCTTGGAAGAAATGGGAAGGGAAACAGAATCTTCATTTATTTATTGGGCGATTAAGTAAATGGAGACATGTATCCTACCTGAGTTATAGTCAAAGAATCCAATTCCAAGCTTCTGACTTGACTGAAAACATTCCAGCTTTATGTCTGGCACATGGTATTAAGAAAGGGAAGGGACTAATATTTATAGAGTGCCTATAATATGCTAGTGATTTTCCTACATCGTTGCATTCAGGCTTCTCAACAACTCTGAGAAGTAGGAATTATTGTGGAGGGACCTGAATTCAACCCTGGACTATATGACTCCTGAGTCTACTTTCCCAGGTCAAAATATTAGAATGAATTCTTGGGTGAAATGAAGAAATGACTTATGGCTAATGTAAACAAATTCTAAATTCTGTTTCACAAGGAAACTTTGAGGTATATCTTGGATGATTCTGATTTATGAATTAGTAAGAAAAGTGGAAAATTAAAACATTAATATATAGAAATAAAATCACTTAAAAACCCATTTTACCAACAGCTGCAGGACATGTATAAAAAATTAAAAGAATTTTCAGACCAAAAAGATTATGTTTATAAAGAGGTCATTCAGAGGTGGTTAATTAAATAGCCTCGCACTTAAAAATTTTAGTGAGAGTGTTTTTTCATATTAACTTTATTATTTTAATCAGCAGTGTATGAACCTAACAGAGGTTATAAAATTTTTACTTTATTGTTTTTCAATTCAATAAGAGTTTTTATTTCTTAGTTACTAAATTTCAGGCCAGAACCAAGGTTTTCTTACCTCCTTGCTGGGAAGTTGCCAGCCGACAACAGAGTTGTTCAAGCCTGTTTCTGCTTATAGGCTTTAATAAAAGCTATTTTTTTTTTCCTTTTGGGATTCTTACTCTACATTCTATGCTCAGCTTAGTGAGATAGTTACAGACGCATGCTTTTGAATTCTCAAATCTCAAACTTAAGTTCATTTCTAGTCACTACTACCATCTATGCAGTATGAAAGAGTGCTCAGGTGTTTTACATAAATCTTCCTGGCAGTTTATTGTCTACTGCCCATATTTGTAACATCCTTTTTGGTAACTAGAGATGAAAATTATTAGTAGTGTTATTAGAGTTTGGCTTTTAGCTAGGAGACTTCAATGATTTTAACAGAAGGGGTAATAAGAATCATATGTCAAATTAAATAAGTTATTCTGTGTTTTGAAAATGATCCCAGTGTTTTTCATTCATTTTCATCTGACTTTTTCATATTTTAAGAGAGCCTTCTGGATGCATCCTAACATAATTTTAAAAATCACCTTTTACCCTTATAATTAGTCTTCAACATAGTCATAAGCATTGGCCTAATTTTCATAATCTTTTAAAACATCATCCTGGTGCCCTAGGCAGTTGGAGTAGTTACAGGGAGCACATAAAACATGTTGTACTCACATTGGACTTTATATTTGGTGCCTTGGCATCACTTTCTGTTGTTTTTTTTTTTTTCTTCAGAATTTATTGTTTCTTTCATTCTCAGGCAAGAATAAAAAGTTTGCTTTCTGAGACTGGGTTTTGAAGAACCCATCTTTCATGTTCTCACAGAGCACGTAGTAGGAGATGAATAAATACTGTGTGTCTGTGGATTGCCTGGGGTTCTACTGAGCTTCACCGAGGACTTGGCTTCAAGCTAAGGAGGCAAGAGGCTCTGCTTCTCACTGAAAGCCCATGTGTCATTGGAGCACTTCTGCTCCCCATGAGTCTCCTGGTGTTGCTGGAAATAAGAGTGCAAGCCCCAGTATGCATGCATATTTCATGTTTCCCATTACATTGTATCTACTATTATTCCACTGGCCAAATCAAGTCAAATGGCTGAATCCAAGATCAGAGGTCAAAGAAGTGCACTCTGTCTTTTAATGGGAGAAACTTAAGTCACGTGGGAAAAGGCATGGCCAGAAGTGGTGTCACTGATCTTGGTTTGCTTTTAGCTTTGTGTTTTTAGGACACAGTACCTTTGAGTAAACACAGTCTCAGAAGGAGAGGGTAAGTGGAATCTTGAAACCGAGTGTTTTTCAAGTCCTTCAGCTCACTTGTGGTCATGAGTGGGGCGAGAGAGAGGAGGAGAGGAGGCAGCTCTCCCTCATCTGAACCAGAGCCCCGATTTTAGACCATGTTCTTGGAACCAGAACAGTGAAGTGGAGTAAGCATTTATCCCCTTTTTATACGCATCGAGACAGCTCATTTGGCCAGGAATCCTACACATGGTGCTCTCTGTCTCTGAGATGTTTCTTCTTCTTCTCTACCCTTTTAATCACAACCCACCATTCTCTCCTAATATTTTGACTCATAGAAAAACAACAACTAGTAATGGGTTAATCAGAAAAAAAAAAAAAAAAAAACAAAACCTGGCAACCCTTCCTTGGTAAGAAAATGCTTTCACCCATTGAAGTTATGCCTACAGTACCTAATTTGTCATGCTAAATCCCTTAACCAATCATCAGACTCTCAATACTTATAATAATCCCCACTGCCTCAGGTTAAAACCCTAATTTCTTAAAAATTTTTTTATTGAAACATACATATGTATGTATTATTTTCATATTCTTTTCCATTATGGGTTGTCACAGGATATTGAATATAGTTACCTGTGCTGTATAGTAGGATCTTGTTGTCTATCCATTCTACATATAATAGTTTGCCTCTTAAAACCCTAATTTCTTATTATGGCATGATAACTCAAGATATGGTTTATCTTTAGCGTCCCCTTTTTGCACTTTGGCCACACTGAGCTACTTTTATTCTTTGAATGAGCCATGCTGTCTTGTTCTCAACAAGTTACTTAACATTTCAAAACTTGTTTTCTTGTCCATAAAAAGGGGTTGTTGCCCCATATTTGCTGGTGAAAACTTTACTAGGGAGTGTTCTCAGGATCAGTATCTGTAGAGGAGAGAAGAAAATAGGCTTTGACTGAGCAAGATGTCCTCTGACTTGCTGTCTAATAAAGGCCAAGCCAGTGCCACAGGGGACACTTCAGAGTTGCCTGAGTAGGGACCAGGGGACTAAGCCCTCATTGATCAAGCAGTGGATATGGCAGCACTGGGGAAGCCAGGGTGACCTCGAGTGAGGCTGCTCTCTCCAGCTGAGGGCTGGTCCCCAAGAGGGACTCAGCTGAAATCTCTTGGCATCAATGCCCCCCAGCAGCTGGGGAATAAGTAAATGCCTGTGTTCTGGAGCAGAGAATCAAAGGGTATTTCTACTATGGGTATAAATAGCTATCTCATAGGACAATTGTGATAAATCTAACTCACACGCACGCGCACACACATGATCATTCGTTAGATCTTTGCTTCTGTGTCACTTCCTGTGGAAACTTTCCCAGCCTATGCCCCTCCCACCCTAAAGTAAGCTACTGGCCACCCCATTAGCTTTCATAGTACTATATATACTTAATCCTATTATAGTAGTTATTAAACAATATGGCAATTTCCAGTGTTTGCCTCTTTCCCCATTAGAATGCAGTGGGCAAGAACCACCTGCCTTTGTACTTTTCTTACTATTAAGCATTTTCCCCATGATATTTTGATTGGCTGCTTAATCACCTGTCTTACCCTTCATATTACAAGCTCTACAAGAAGAGAGTCAGCATCTGTTTTGTTTACTGTTTTATCCTGTAGCATAGTACCAGGAATGTAGTCTGGGACTGATAAACACTTTGCGGGAGGGAGGTGGTGAGTGAATGAATGAATGAATGAGTGATGAAATGTCCTCAGGAAGGGACAGTAAAGACAATGACATGGACTAGGGAGGCCGTCCAGAGAGCCTCAGCCTCCTGATAACATTCACTCCCAGTGATCAGAGCTCCTGAAGTAGAATCGGTCAATTACATGCAGAGGAGAGTAAAACTAGCTGCCCTTACTCTCTGCCTAGTGTTTATCAAAGCATTTTACATGGCTTAATTCATTTCATCCTCATAACAGCTCTATGAAGAAAATACTGTTGCTGTCTCCATTTTACAGATGATGAAGCTGAGGTGTGGAGAAGTTAGATAACTTGCCCAGAGGCACGAAGCTGCAGTGGCAGAAATGACAGACTTATTCTGTATGAATTTCATTCACCCCAGTGATAAGATCAACACATTCACTCTTGTATTTTGTGCCTTTCATTCAGTAGACATTCTGAATCTCTCTGATTCTCTCTATATGTTGGGGTCCTTGCCTGTGCTAGATTCTATGTGGATGAATGTGCATAAACTGGGTTGTGAGAAGGTCACATGGATGAGTTAATGGAAGACCTCCATTTCTTGGAAGAGTTTTGGTGAATATATTCCTGTGGACATGAGAGATGCTGAACATGTGGTAAGCCCTGTGATTAGGCGTGGAGGGTAGTAGGGGGCAGTGAGATCACACACCAGAGCTCCCCAGGCACTCATAGGCTCTTCTTCCTGTCCTCTGGAGGTGCTCCCCTTGAAAAAGTTATAGGAAATTCCTACATCAAAAACCGAGCCTGAGGAACTTCCCTGGTGGCCCACTGGTTAAGAATGTGTCTGCCAACGCAGGGGACCTGGGTTCAATCCCTGGTCTGGGAAGATCCCTCAGGCCACACAGAACAGCTTAGGCCCGTGTGCCACAACTACTGAACCCACAAGCTATAGCCACTGAGCCCACACGCCCTAGAGTCCTTGCTCCACAACAAGAGAAGCCAGGGCGATGAGAAGCCCATGCACTACATCTAGAGAGTAGCTCCCACTCGCCACAGCTAGAGAAAAGCCATCACACCAGTGAAACCCCAGCACAGCCATAAACAAATAAGTCCGTAACCTTAAACGTTTTCAGTAAGAGCTCCATAGGAAAAGAGAAAATTATTATTGTTGTTGTTTTTACTGGAGATGAAGAACAGGAGAGCTGTACTTGCCATGACAGATAGCTCACAGACTCCTGTTCTTAAGGAAGGCAGGCTGTGATGCCTTGGGTCATTCGTGACCAATGTTAAGCTATCCTAGCACCTTATGAAGTGTTGGGCTGGATGGGACTGTGGACACAGCTCTTTTATGACTGTTTCTAGGCATCCCGCTCTCCTCCGAAATGATATCCCTTAAGGAAATCCTGAATTGTTTGATTTCCAGGAAAGACTTTGAAAACTGGATGGAGTTTGAGTGCCCGATGACTACACCATTAAAAAAAAAAAACACACAAAACAAAACAGTCCTGGAAGCTGAATGTCTGGGGATGGATTTTAGCTAATTTCTTCCAAGGAAACCCTGGAGGAAATTATTAGGCCATGCTATGATAGTTTAATGTATTTATTTAGTACCTCTTCCTGTGGAAAGGGATGTATGTTGTTTTTTAAAAAAATAGACATTTTTATTCTTGGATGAAAATTATATCCTAAAACACATTTAATATGTTTACTTTTACTTATTTTTACTGCTTGGTGAAATAAACAGTGAAATTCACAGCAGTGATCAAAAAACCCTTCTAGGTCATGCTTAGAAACTGCTAGAAATCTGATTCTGAAAAATCAGATTGAACACTATCAGGCTGTCTTTCATGTAAATTATATACACATATTTGAAAAGCAATTCTTGTTTTAGAACTGTCATAGAGAAGTATTTTAAGGTCCTAAGTCCTACCACTGTAAAGAAGCTATTTTAATTTTCCACATTTTTATTCCTGTCCTGATCCATATGAAACTGAAAGTATTAGTCATTCAGTCCAGTTGTGTTCAACTCTTTGCAATTCCATGGACTGTAGCCCACCAGGCTCCTCTGTCCGTGGGATTCTCCAGGCAAGAATACTGAAGTGGGTTGCCATTTCCTTCTCCAGGGGATCTTCCCAGCCCAGAGATCACACCCGGGTCCCCTGCATCGCAGGCGTATTCTTCACTGTCTGAGCCACTGGGGAAGTGCAATGCACCTGTATACTTCCACAGATGTACTCGTAGTCTCTATAAAACTTGAGGCTTAACTGGTTTAAACTAAATACCACGTCATAAAATTGTTTTCACATTACTATAGTTTTTATAAGTACAATTTTAATGCATTCATAATTTCCACTAAATCAATATGTCTGACTCAACAAATCCCTCTGTACTAATTTATTTATCATTCAAATAGGTAATTTAAAATCACCAGCAAATGTATAATTTTTTCTACATTTAAGACTTGAAAGAATGTTCTTAATGTGGAAAAGTTGTAAAACACCATATGGCCACATAGGCACTAAAGCTATTCTTTTACTAAGCAGTGTATTTTGAGGCAGACACTAGCTTTCCCGAGGGTGGTAGCACCGGAACATAAACCCAGTCTCAGATGTGCAGCCACCAAAACCACAGAGTTTGCAGAATAAAAGAGCACATGAAGATACCTTCCTATCTGTAACAGTTGTTGACAAAGGAACCTTGCTTCAATTAAGCTCTGAAGATTGTTCTTCATCTTCATCAACAGTGGGTTTAATCATTTTAAAACACCAACTCAGTGCTTTCTGGCTATTTGACTGAATTGTTTTAGGGGGTCCTCTGTACAGAGCCCCATACACAAGAGCTGCACATTGAAAATGTGAACTCTGATGATGGAAGTTTGGAATCTGAAAATCCAAATTGGCCTGCAGTGCTTTACTTGGTATAAATCTAAGAGAAAAGGCAGTGTTGGACCACAGATAGGGTGTTGTGTTGATCAAGGTCATCCAACATAAATCTTCATTTGACTCTGAAGAAAGCCCAGAGTATCAGGATGAAAATCAGGTTATTGTCAAGGAATCTGGGCTATGGCTTTCCTGGGAAAGAAGAATTATTTTTACGTTGGCAGCACATCTTCAGTTTGCACAGGCTTGAGCTGTCGCTTTTGCAGAAAGACCACAGGTCTTAAGCAGATGCCTGCTGCAAGGTTGACTACACACCACGAAACTGTCAGACCAGGGGAAATGAAAACGGTTTCCATATTCAACCTGTGGGATTTGGGCCAGTCAGAGTCCATGGGTGGAAGACATGTGTCAACCCTGCTAGACAGCACAAAACTGCGATTAGGCTTGACGGGGTCTTTGTCGAAAGCTCGGAAGGAGAAGATTTGGGGAATATTAAATGCTCTTATTACTGTCAGACGATTCATGCCTCTGGGTTGGCACGGCTCCTCCTGGAGCATGCTCGGAATGTGCTTTCATCGGAAATGTCAGGCTGTTTGGATGGAGCAGATGCTCGCGGATGAGTCGGTCGGTACTCGGAACTCAACCAGAAATACCCGTGTTCTCTCTCTGACATTTTTGATAAATGGAATAACAATGTAATATTCTTTCTGGAAAAGCAGACCATAATATTATCTTTTTTCAGACCACAATATTTAAGGAAAGAAAACACTGGAAGGAAAATAAATGTTTCTCTCACATGGAATGGAGGGTGTTTCCCCCTTAGTCAATTTTCAGTCTTTTCGCTGACACCATGTAAAGGTGGCCGTCTGAAGGTCTGTGGTCTGGGATAAGCACTTAAACAATATGAGGGGTGGTGAAAGGGCTACCTCTGGGATTGAATCTACACTCTGATCATTTACCTTGACATTAAATCTTGTTTCTGAAACTCTGTAAGCATTATTTTCTTTTTTTTCTGTTTGTATTCATAGGGTTCCTGTAAAAAGCAAGTAAGAAAATTTATGCAAAGCACTTAGCCCACTGCCTGGCACATTGTGTGAAATCCATGATGCTAATTGATTTGTAGGGGGTAGCCTGACTTAGTTTTCTAGAAAGCTGGCTAGGAAAGGTGACGTGTCTGGCTCATGAACTAAATGGAGCTTGCAGATTTATTTAATTCGCTCCTAAATTTTGAAAAAAGAAACTGAATGACATACTAAAGTTGAGAGATTTCACATAAAACCTTATATGTTGCCTTTCCCCCAAACCCGGGAGTTGTTGCACCACCAGATTTCAGTCCTTCATGACAGCCAGCTTCCCTCTCTTCCTTTCCTCTTTCCTTCCCCCTTCTCTCTCTCCTCTTTCCCTCCTTTCTTTCCTTCCTCCCTCCCTTCCTCCATTGTACATGTATATGTATTTTAGTACTCATAATTCGATTATCCAGTTATATCTTCCTTCTAAATTTGTCTCTATTTTACAAAGAGGCTAACCACAACAACGAAAACTACAAATCCCACCTCCAGAGCACGGTTTTCCATTTTGCAGGCTAGTTTCTCTTCCCCAACTAATTCTTTTTCAGTGTCTCAGTGTTTTACATAAATCTTGGTTCCTATGATTTGAGCTTCAAATAAATGATATAACCACACCCACTGTCCCAAAGAGTATTGAACTTCATGTGACTATTCCTCTGGAAAAGATCCCTTTCATTTCACTTTAGCTAGGATCTACTAGCCTTTTGTTCAAAGTGCTAAAGACATGGGAATTCAATTACAAATTTCATGCTTTAAGTCACTGCTGTGCCAAAGGAAAGTAATAATTTCCACTAGACACAAGGCTATAAGTGATAATTAATTTGCTTTAGTAGTATGTGTGTGAAACTTTTTAGGGGGTGAGTGAAATGAGGAAAAAAGTCAAAACTGATGTAGAATGTAGTGAGTTTGAAAAAAAAAAAAACGACAAGTTTGCAGTGCCGTTACCATGCCCTGCGTTATTAGCCACTAAGGCTAGGCTAGGATGTAGTAATAGACAATCCCAAATTCTAAGCCACTGAGCTTAAAACAACCATGATTTGGTTTTTTGCTCATCTGCCCATTTGGATTTGGTGGAGCTTTGCTTATGAACTGAAACTGACATAATCTCTGTCTAGATGTTTCCATGACTGCTGTTGCGGGTGGAGAGAAAGACACTGTCCCACACTGGCTGCTGAATGTCTCTACCCAGAAGCATTATGAGTCTGCTGTTTTATCATCTGAATAGAATTGTGTGGCTGTGTTCAGAGTTCAAGGAGGGAGGGAAATGCAGTTTTTCCATGTGCCTGGAATGGGAGGGATTTGGTTTATTGTGAACATCCTTAGTAACTTCTTCTTTTTGAAACCTGAACATGCACAAATTAATACTCTTAACTGTCATTTTAGTATGAATAGCTATGCGTGGTGTCATAATGCATAATTTTTTAGACTAAGGGATAAATTAATTTTTTTTAAAAAAATTCACTTTTTAACTGTGTTATGTGGGATCTTGTTGTGGCGCATGCATGGGGTCTGGCGCGTGGACTCGGTAGTTGCAGCACACAGGCTTAATTGCTCTGCAGCATGTGTGATCCTAGTTCCCAGACCAGGGATAGAACCCACGTCCCCTGCATTGCAAGGTGGATTCTTAATCACTGGACTGACCACTGGGAAGTCCACCAAACGTAACCTTAAATGCTGAGTATGTGAGTAAGGCTTCTGATTCTGGGGACTTCTCCCCTCCATTTGTGCCCATTTTCAGTCCTTCTCTGAGAATGGTGCTTATTTATTTACCCTTGGCTCCTGCATATCTTGTCTTTTTTAGTGTAAATACTGAGTTTCTAGATAGCTGTCTACTTGTATGATTTAACTTTCAAACTCTAAACCACTCTACATGTTTTGTTGCTGCAACTGCTGGTAATAACAAAGTTGTATCTTCTCTGTTACTCATTTTACCAATCTGTGACAACTTTCACTTTATTTTATGCCCAATTAACAGGATAATTACTGATTATAATTGGCATGGATTTTTGTGTACTGTCCATTTTAGTATGTTTAACACTTTGGTAATAATATAATTCTTGCTTTATTTACATTAAAATTCAAAAGTCCCCATATGCCTGTAGTTTGAACACATGGCGGTATATTGTAGGCTTTATAAAATTTGGGCTCAGTTAAGCATATCACTTCCATTTACGAATGTATATGGAAATTTCTAGTTTCCTTACCTGTTATTAAATTCTGGTCATGGCAAATCCTCTGCCACTTGGTTCCCACAACCTAAATGCTCTCAGTTTTTCCACATATTATTTATTCTCCATTCTCAAAGGGTAAAAATGTTTACAGTTGTGTAAGTGTTCTCCCCTAATAGTATTGCAAACTCATAACATATTCATTACTTCATTTTAAATGTATTCCCTACTTTGCTAGTTGTCAATCAGATTTATTTTCATCATCCCCAAATCTGTCCCCTTCTACCATCTCAAAGTAAGTCTTGATTGATCCTGTGATTTCAACAGATCTGTTAACACATAAGCATTTTCTTGTTTAGCTATAATTCACCTCTACTTGAAAACGCTGTTTGTGGATTTCTTTTGTGGGGCTTTAGATTCATTGTCCAAACCCTCTATTCTAAATAAACTAAGAATCTAATTCTTTTGTAATTCCCCTAAATACACTTTCCTGTTATCACCCCTTGACATCTTGCATGAAAATCAAGTATCATTAACTCACATTGCAAAGTTGCACTTTTTAAGGTTTTACATATAAGCGTTTATTAGCATATTTCTAAGGCCTAAGAGAAATCAATCTAGGATGTTAACACCACAAATAAGTAATAACCCTAATTAACCTATTTTAGCTGATGTGAAAATATCTTAATAAATAAAAATATATAGCTGAAATTTGAGTTCCTATTATTGGTAATAAAAGTAAGACATAGGATTTATTGAATTATACTTATTTGAAGGATGTTTTGGAAATGGTTTACAACAAAATCACTATGGATTTTATAGCACAATAAAAATAAAAGTCAAGCAGCACATTTTATAAATTACATTATTTCTGAAAATAATCTCAATGAATAAATTTCTATTTCTTTCATCAGAGTTCAGACAGATTCCAACCACTAATATTGGACAATAACTCTTTTATTTCTTTTATGTACGGAGGGGAGTAAATCAAATGTAAAATATAGCCACAGATAATTTTTGGAAAAGAAAACACATCTTGGCAAGAATCTAACCTGGAATTTTCTTATTAATAAACGAACAGTGTGTTTGGTGGGCTGGATTATGTTGTGCAGGCTTTCCCATGGACTAATGCCCAGCCTGAATATTCTTTTCCTGAATACATAAACAGATGTGCACAAATTCTTTTTTCCCATTTTATTTACTCAGAAGCTTTCAGAAGAAAGTTCCCCAAATTAAATATTGAATGTAGACAATTTATTTAGAATGCAAAATGTGTTCACTTGTTTTATTTTCACCTAGCCTTATAACCCCTACTTCATACACCATGTTGATTTTGGTTTAGTAAACATACAGCTGTGTTTAAGGGTAAAGAATTAATAGCAACCCAAATGGTAGAAAATAGATGGCTATTAGGGATCATTTGTTAATCTGAAATCAGTTCTTATATTGAATCCTTAATAATATTTCTGTTTTCAGTTTAGAACTTTTTTCTTTATGAGAATAGTTTTTTTTTTTACCAAAACAGTTAATCTTCCACAGTGCTTTTACCATTTTGCCTGACACTGGATAGACAGAAGATTTAGAGCCATCAGATTGACAGACCTTTAAAAACATTTTAGAGTAACTAGTAGATGACATTTGTTTGTTTGTTTGTTTTGGCTGTGCTGAGTGGCTTGAGGATTTTAGTTCTCTGACCAGGGATTGAACCAGTGCCCTCGGCAGTGAGAGCATGGAGTCTTAACCACTGGACTGCCAGGGAATTCTCAATAGGTGATACTTAAAATCGTTAAAATGGTTATTTTTATGTTAATTATTTTCTACCCCACCCCACGTCCTAATTTCAAGTAGTAATTATTGTGCCGATGTAATAGTTGGTAAATACTGGGATTTACTCTCCAAATAAAAAAACCCTGAGGCACATAATGTGAGTACAAAACAGGCTTTTTGAAAGTGGCTTTATCCTGGCAAATTGAGAGCACATGGGATCTGTGTGGTTGGCCTTTTCAAATTATCCCCATTATTAGGAATGTCATTTCAATGGTATCTTGGACCGTTTCCATCTTCAGAAGTACATGTCCTTAGCTTCCTGCAGTAAATCCCCCTTCCAATATTTGCCAATATGTTTGTATATGAGCCTTCTTTCCATTTAGTATCTCGGTGACTAGGTTTTTCATCTTCACAAGGTACATTAAAAAGGTATTTTTTAATAAAGTGAAAGCTAAAGATTTTGGCTTAAAATCTGAGTAATTTATAAAAGATTAAACTATAAGATAGTAGTTTAAGTTTTGGATGTGGAGGACCACACAGCCTATGGTATTTAATATTTCATGTCAGTTCTTTGTGTGTTTCAATATATTGAGACATCGTGGAACTAAAGTTTGGAAAAGTTGGTGGTTTGTGGGTTTGTGTATTGGCAGCTGACTCTTTTCACCCTCTTGGTGAAATGAAATATTTATAACTGCTTCTTTAGTGTACTGTTTTATGTTGAGTCCAACTTAGTTTCCAAAACTAAGTACAGTAAAAATGACGTAACTGTGTTTATCCGCTTTTTAGTAGAAGAGTATTTATGAAGCAGCCGTTTTTTTTAATAAAAAGTTCTTTTAAAAAAAATCTTGCCCCATTGAGCTTTAACTTTTGATCATAAATCCTAGTTTTGAGAAGTGTTCTCATCGTGAACTTAACCTCATCTTGAACTAAACTACACATAAACATGCATTCATTTCTCCGCTAAAATTTCATAGAAGGAAAAATAAACAGTCCATGGAGAATTCTAGCTCCAAGAAATGTGTTCCTTTTCTGTTTTTAAAATGCAATCACTAAAAGAGTCACAAAGCTATTAATAGCAAAGATAATTTAAACATTTTCTTTGGTAGAAGAATAAAGTTTAAAAATTAGTTCCTGAAAGTGATTTAATTTTTTGAGCTTTATCTAAATTCAACTCTTAGAATAAAAATTCAATGTTGGTAGAGAGATTGATGCTATGTAGTTATACAGTTGGCTTCATAGATGCCGTCTTCCAAGAAAGGTGGCTCTCGAACCCTGAAGGAGGCCTCTTGAGCCTTTAAGAATGAAGCTCAACAGCAGACTCTGAGATAATAGCAATAGAAACCAGAAGACACTAGAATAGTATTTGCAGAGTGCTGAAAGAAAATTGTCCATCTAAAAATCTATATTCAACTGAATGATGAATGAGAAAATAAAAAAGACATTTTCAGACAGACAAAATGTTTTTTTTTTTTTTTTACCATTAGTAAATCCTAATGAAAAACCTACTAAAAGCTGTTCTTCAGAACTCAAACTCAAAAACCAACTAAAAGCTGTCTTCAAAAATCAAACTCATAGGAAAGAATGTGATACAAAAACCAATAGTAGGCAAGAAATTTGTGTCTGAATAAATCAACCCAGCGTTGATGGTAATAAAATAGTGATGACTACTTGGTGGGTATAAGAAAAAATTTTATATATTCTGAATCACTTTGCTGTATACCTAAAACATTATAAATAAACTATACTTCAATTAAAAAAAAAAGAGTGAAGCTCAGTTTACATTATGGCAAATGTTGTTATAACCTTCTGTAGGAGTCAAATCCCGAGAAGACAATGGTGTAACATGTTACCAAAGCATGGGTTTTACTAATGGCCATATCTAGGTATGCACAGAATAGATATTAACAAAAGTTTTATTATTATCCTCATTGTTACAGTTGCTGGAGCATTGTAGCATAATTCTAAAAACTGTGGCTCTGGAGTCAAGGATTCATGAGTTTTAAGATGAGCTCTGTACTTATTAGCCTGTATAGCTTTTGACAAGTCATAAGTGTTAATCATTCTCAGTTTTTTCCACCTTTATAATAGGGATAATAACACAAAGTCCAAACTCAAAAATTTGTGAGGCTTGAGATCATCTGTGAGAAGTATTTAGCACAGTACTTCATACTTATAAGGTACTGTAATAATAAGCATTCATTAAGTGTCAGATATTGTAACACAACCTGGAGAAGGAAATGGCAACCCACTCTGGTATTCTTGCCTGGACATCCCATGGACAGAGGAAGGGGAGCCTGGTGAGCTATAGTCCATGGGGTCAAAAGAGTCGGACACGACGTAGTGACTA
Organism: Cervus canadensis; assembly: GCF_019320065.1. Classification (NCBI taxonomy): domain Eukaryota; kingdom Metazoa; phylum Chordata; class Mammalia; order Artiodactyla; family Cervidae; genus Cervus; species Cervus canadensis. Next base: position 41,745,465 of record NC_057393.1, read on the forward strand.
AACCACCACCACCATTATAACATAAATGATGACTTATGCAAATTATTATTTATGATCTCCTTCCTTCAATTTCCCCTTATATCTCTGACTATACCCTGGGTTTGAAAAGTGTAACATACATACCTACCAAGAGCTGCATGAATGCAATGCTTCGTTTGTTCTCTTTTCTAATACAAGAGGATCTCAGCAGTGGCAGTGAATAACCTAAGGGGTTTGCTGCCCTGTGAAGCTTCAACAGTGCTCAGTGCTGGGATTTGTTCTTAATCCTCTAACCACTTACGTGTTTCTCCCAAAATTGCCATTTAAAATCAGGGTTGGGGAAATTGGAGTGGCCAGCTCCTTTTATGGGTTGATATGAAATGCAACTAAGGTTCCCCTCTGTTAAGAAAATATCTAAATTGCTTTCATATATCATTGTAATTGCTTAACTTCTTATGATCTTTCTGGGCTGTGATGTACTGTCGTGTCCAGCTCTGCGATCTCATGGACTGTAGCCCACCAGGCTCCTCTGTTCATGGGATTTCCCAGGCAATTGCTTTAGGTTATTATATTCAATTTTCTCTCAGCACTTTTCAGATACTGTTCTACTGTCTTCTGGTTATAATCAACTATCTGTTGATTCAATTAGGCTGTATTCTCAATGAAAGCCTGCATGCGTGCTAAGTCACTTCAGTCGTGTCCGACTCTGCAACCCTAAGGACTTGTAGCCTGCCAGGCTCCTCTGTCCGTGGGATTCTCTAGGCAAGAATACTGGAGTGGGTTGTCATGTCCTACCCCAAGGGATCTTCCTGACTCAGGGATTGAACCCAAGTTGCTTGCGTCTCCTGCGTTGGCAGGCAGATTCTTTCCCACTGGCACCACCTCAGAAACTTTGAAATGTTTATTGAGGAATAGAAGGAAATACTTGGAGGTTTGGGCACTGAGGCAGGCCAGTGTGGGTGTGAAGGGGCAGTGTTTTTCATGAAAGCACTTTAAAGATGGAATGGAGTTATGTATAGAGTGTGCCCTTTAATAGCTCTTAAATGACATTAACTTACTTCTCCAGCCATGGATAGGCACAGCATTTGTATTTAGTGGGATTGTAGGGAGGGCACCTTCCAGAAGGAAGCCTTGGTTCTGTAAAGATTGAGGATGCTCAGAAATGCTTCTCAATAAAAAGAGTTGACTTTCTTAATAAGTTCCACCTGGTTACACAGGTGTTTGATCTCTGTTTATGGTTCACACGTACAGCCGTTTAAAAAATGATTACTTGGGAAAATGTGTGAATTACAGAAGCAATCAACACTGATATTAAGGAATGAAAGATATTTTCAGTAGCGATCGTTTTTTCCTCTTCTCCATCCTCAGTCCCATATTGTGATAAACCTTAGTATTGCAATAGCTTCTTCAGCATCCTTGACCAGTCGTTTCAATCTTCAATTCATTCAACACCACGCTCTTGGATTAATTTTCCTAAAACACAACTTGGGTCATGTCGCTTCCTGGCTCTTCCTTTCTGTGATGGAGTACACGGACGGGGTCTACGTTAGTCAGCTCGGCATCCCAGGACTCACTTTAGTCTGGCACTCATCTGCCTTCTCAGATGACTTTTTTCCCCATTCACCTTTCTGCTTGCCAGAGATCTCTACTCTACCCAAAGTGAGTGTTTTGAGTCCATGTCTGCTTTCCCCACATTGTATCTTTGTGCTTTTTCTTTCTCCTCCCCAAAACATCATCCTGTTCTTCATTTATTCAGATCCTATTTATCCTTCTTACTCTAGCTCTTGACACACGTTTCTACCAAAAGTTTTTTTTTACCCCCCTGATGTGCTGAATATAAATACATGAAAATTATACTTGAGCTTTACACAACTGCCTGCAATGTGGGAGACCTGGGTTCGATCCCTGGGTTGGGAAGATCCCCTGGAGAAGGGAACAGCTACCCACTCCAGTATTTTCCTGGAGAATTCCATGGACAGAGGAGCCTGTCAGGCTACAGTCCATGGGGTCACAAAGAGTCGGAAACAACTGAACAAATTTCACTTGTACACTTTTAATGAGTTCTTGTATTGAAACATTTAAGATTATATTAAGTGAAGATACTTGTGAAATCTAATATATACATTACATGTATACGAGTATGTGTTTGTATGTACACATACATATGTGTGTATATACACACACACATCGTGGTACAATGTCAGTTTACCTAAAAAATCCTATATCTGTCTTTTTGAGGGTAGGATGTATATCTGAATTAATTTATGTTCAAAATATAATAATTGATTTTACTATATAAATATTTGATAATTGAATGGATAATTGGAGTCTTTGATCATCACTTAGCTGGTAAAGAATCCGCCTGCACTGCGGGAGAGCTGGGTTTGACCCTTGGGTTGGGAAGATCCCCTGGAGAAGGGAACGGCTACCCACTCCAGTATTCTGGCTAATCCATGGAGAATTCCATGGTCTGTATAGTCCAAGGGGTGGCAAAGAGTTGGACATGACTGAGTGACTTTCATTTTTCACTTGATCACTTAAGACAGTTCCTTGAGATTGACGGTATCTAAAATAATGTTCGATAATTCTTTGCCAATTGTTGATCCTAATGAACTAAATAAGGCTTTTGGCTTAAGCTTTCTTAGTAAATTGGGGCTTCCCAGGTGACTCAGCGGTAAAGAATCCACTTGGCAAGCAGGAGATTCAGGCTTGATCCCTGTGTTGGGAAGATCCCCTGGGGAAGGAAATGGCAACTCACTCCAGTATTCTTGCCTAGGAAATCCCATGAACAGAGGAGCATGGTGGGTTACAGTCCTTGGGGGTCATAAAGAGTTGGACACGACTTAGCAATTAAACAGCAACATTCTTAAGTTATAACACACAGAGAAAAGTGCCTAAGTCACAAGTTTATAGTTCAGTGAGTTATCTGAATTCCCACTATTATAATCACTATTCAGATCAAGAAACAACTTTCCCAGCACCCCAGAAGTCTTCTTTATACCGTTTCCTGATCATGAGTCCTGAGTTCTGCCCCCAAAGTAACCATTATCTTTATCATAAATTTGTTTTGCCCAGTTTTGAATTTTTAAAAAAGAAACCATATAATATGTATTATTTTATTTCTGCCTTGTTTGCTGAGTGTTGCTCATGAGTTTTATTGCTGTTGTTGCTTGAAGCAATGCCTACTTATTTTTACTGTCTTCCGTATTCTATTGTATAAATGCAATTATTTTTGTTCTAATGTTGATAAGTATTTATGTTATCAGTTTTGGTATATTAGAAATAGTGTTTTCACAGATATTCTTGCTCACATCGTTGGTGATTTATGTACCTATTTTTCTTGGTATATCCCTAAATTTGGCATTTCTAGATAAAGGGATAGTCATATGTTCAGTTTAGGTAGAAACTGGAACAGTTTTCCCTAGTAGCTATATGAATTTTTACCCTCAGTAGTAATATAATGAGGCTTTTCTTGTTTTACAAACTCTCTAATGTTTGTTGTTGTGATTTTTTTTCTTTCAATTTTAGCCATTTGGGTAGGTATGTAGTGATTATCTCATTGAACTTAATTTACACTTTCCTTCTGATTAATGAAATTGGGCAATTTTTCATATGTTATTGGCTATTTGAATATCTTATTTAGTCAAAGTACTTGAAATTTTCAAGTTTTTTGTCAGTTTCTATATGTCTTCTGACTTTTAGAAATTCCAGATGTAGTCTAAATATAAACCTTTTGCTGATAAAATACTTTACAAATATCTTTTCCTATTTTGTAATTTGCCTCTTGAATCCTTTAATATTATCTGTTTTTAAAAAATAAACTTTATTTTTAGAGCACTTTTGGATTCACAGCAAAACTGAGTGTGAGGTACAGAGATTGCATATATACTCCCTGCCCCCATATTTGCACAGCTTTCTCTACTATCAAATCTTGTCTAAAAGTAGTACATTTATTAGAACTGATGAGCCAACACTGACTCATCATTATCACCCAAAGTTTGTAATTTACATTAGGATTCATTCTTGGTGTTGTGCATTCTATGTGTCCTGACAAATGTATAATGACATGTATCCACCTTAATGGTCTCTTTTAGTCAAAATAATTCTCTAATTTTAATATGGTTCATTTCATGAATTTTTTTTCCTCGTGGTGAGAACTTTTTGCATCTTGTTTAAGATATCCTCACATATTATAAGTTCATGGATATGCTTTTCTATATTATCTTTAGAAGCTTCATATTTTAGCCTTTCACATTTAGATCTACAATTCGTCTGGAATTGAATTACTGTGTATGGTATCAGGAAGCATAAGATTAATTTTTTTTATATGGATAGTTGATTGATACAGCTCTACTTATTGAAAAAACTGTCATTTGTGTAGTAATAAATTTATTGTCAATCAAGTAGCAAACAAATATACGTTTATTTCAGGAATCCATATCCTAGTGTATTGAGCCATTTGTTTATCTTTTCACCACTGCCCCACTGTTAATTATGTAGCTTTATAGTAACTCTTGATATGCAGTAATGTCTGTCCTTCAAATTTGTTCTTTTTCAAGATACTCTTAGATGTTTTTTTGCAACATGAAAGTGAAAGTAGCTCAGTCATGTCCGACTCTGCAACCCTATGGACTATGCAGTCCGTGGAATTCTCTAGGCCACAATACTGAAGTGTGGGTAGCCTTTCCTTTCTCCAGGGGATCTTCCCAACCCAGGGATCAAACCCAGGTCTTCCACATTGTAGGTGGATTCTTTACCAGCTGAGCCACAAAGGAAGCCCTTACATCTTTTGCAATGTAATTCTTTATAAATTTTGGAATTTCTACACACACAAAAAAGCTGAAATTTTGTTTGGAATTGAATTGAAATTTTGAATCAACTTAGAGAGGACTGACACTTTTACAATATTGAGTTTTCTAATATATAAGCATGGCTTGACTATCCATATTTGATGCCTTCTTTCATTTTGTCTCAGTAATTATCTGAAGAAAGCATTTAAATATGTAATTAATTATATTCCAAAATAAATGATGTGTTTTTAATATTAAAAATCTTATCATCTTGAAAAAATGTTCCTTTGCTTGTTAGTATAGAAAAATATTATTGATTTTTACTATTAACTTTTTATACAGTGATCTTGCTGAAGTCACCTATTCTAATAGTTTGTAATTCTGTGTATTCAAGTGTGTAATCTTCTTTTCTAATCTTCCTGAATTTTGTTTCCTTTTTCCTTACTTGATTTCAGTGGACAGGACTTTATTTATAATGTTGAATAAGAGCACTGATGATGGGCATTATTTCTTTTTGTGATATGAGGGGGAAATCTTTCAGTATTTTACCAGTATGTACTAAGTTTCTTGTAGATTTTTTGGGTCGATATCATTCATCAGCTAAGTACCCTTTAATGTCAAAAATTTTAAGATTATTTTAAAATCATAAATGGATATTGAATTTTATCAAGTCCTTTTCTGTATCTGAGATGATTATTGTTATTCAATTCTACCTCAATCCCACTATAGTAAGAGTACATGATTTCAATCATTTGAAGTTTGTTGAAACTTGTTTTACAGCCTGGAATGTGGCCAATTTTAATAACATTGTTTATGCACTATAAAACAATGTCCTGAAATTTTGAAGTAAGTGTTTTACCATTGCTGTTAAATTTGTGAAATATATTGTTCAAAGTTTCTAAATCTTAATTTTCTATCTGCTTTGTCCCTCAGTTATTGAGAGCAATAAGTTGAAATCACCTAATAAGACGTGAATTTGTCTATATCTACTCTGAGCACTAAGAATTTTTACTTCACATGTTCTGAAGGTGTTATTGAGTGCATATAAAGTTAGAATTGTAATTCGTTCCTAATAGATCAGTCCCTTTTTTATTGTGACATGTTCCTCTTTATCTCTAGTAATATTTATTTTCTTAAAATTTTCTTTCATATTAGTAGGGCTATAGCAGCTTTCTTTTGGTTTGTGTTTAGTTGGTGTACCTTTTTTACTCTAAACAATTCAGTTTTCTTATATTAAATTGTTTCTTATAATCTGTATATACTTGTTTTACTTTTTAAATTCATGCAAATAATCTTTGTCTAGTAATTGGCATATTTAATCTATTTACGTTAGTATAATTAGTGGTACATTTTGGCTTAAATCTGTCATCTATTTGTGTTCTACTTGTGTCTCCTTTAATTTTTTCTCTTTTTTGCCTATATTTGAATTAATACATTATTTTAATATTCTCTTTTCCCTTAATTTTTCATTTCTAAATTTTATTTCTTTTAGCAGTTACTCTGTAAATACAACATGCAGTGCATCCTTGAACTAGCAAGATTAAAGGTACATTAATGCTTTCATTACTGCTCAGCCAGTAAGTGACCTAACAACACTGTTATTAGTCTCCTTCTGTCTTTCATATTCCCTTCCTTTTCTTGTGTCTCAGTTGGTAAAGAATCTCACCTGCAATGCAGGAGACCCTGGTTCGATTCCTGGGTTGGGAAGATCCCCTGGAGAAGGGAAAGTCTACCCACTCCAGTATTCTTTCTGACCTAGAGAATTCCATGGACTGTACAATCCATGGAATCGCAAAGAGTTGACACGACTTTCACTTTCATCTTTCATATTATTGTTGCCAGATGTTATTATTATTTTGTAATCATTCACGTTTATTTAACCTCATATTTATTCTAATACTTATTTTTTACATCATTGTGCATTCATCTAGTTTCATTTTCTGTCATCCTGAAGAACGTTTTAGTGTCATCTTTAGTGTGGATCTGTTGGTGACAAATTCTCTGGGTTTTGTTTCTCTGAAAACATATTTTCTTGCCTTTATTTTCAAAGGATATTTTTGTCAAGTATAGAATTCTAGGTTGGCAATTTTATTTTCTTCTAATCCTTTGAGGTTATTTCTCTACCATTCTTTGGCTGTCACTCCTTCAATTAAAAATGTCTACTATCATCTTATTCTTGCTCCTTTGTAGGGGATGAATATTTTTCTCTGTGGTATTAGGTGTTTCCCCTATTTTATTATGGGGCTTCCCTGACTATTTTATTATGATTATAAGTAGTTTTACAATGAGATGTCTAGGGTATGTGTATTTGTGTGTCTCTCCAAATGTATTTTGTATTTATTGTACTAGTGGTTTGCAGTGATTCTTGAAATCATGGCTTGATATAGCTTTCTTCAGTTTTGAAAACTCCTCAGCCATCATTTCTTCAAACATTGCTTCTTCCCTATTCTCTCTTTCCTCTCTTTTTGGGACTCCGATTATATATAGATTTGACCTTTTCCCTATAACACCACATCTCGTATTCTTTTTCAGTGTTTTATTCTTTTCCTATATTTACTCTAGCTATTTTATTTGGACTTATCTTCTGATTTATTCATTCTGTCTCCTGCTATTAAACATAAGTGCAGAATTATGAAAATTGTTACTGCTATCTTCAGTTCTAAAATTTCTTTCATAGTTTCCAGGTTTCCGTTAATATCAACAACATTTCATTATATTCCTGAGGCATATTTGTCACAGTTATGTTGATGTCCATATCACATAATTCCAACATCAGGATCTCCCATCAGTCTGCTTTTTTTTTTTTTGTAACTTTAGGTTATGGAATATCATCTCTGTATACCTAGCTATTTATGATTGAATTCTGGATATGGCACATGAAAAATTGTAATTTGAGGTTCTGGGTCATGAAATCTTCCTTCATTGCAGAGTTACTTTTGCTCTTGACACACAGTCTGGTGAGGGTCATGTCACCTTAGTCCAGTTATGGATTGAGCAGATTTGAAAATGTCTCCATCTATATGCGTAATGAATAGTAACACTTAAGATTTAGCTTTATGATTTTGAAATGGTTGGGCTTGGACTCAAGGTTTGCCCCTTTTAGCCCATGAGACTTGTAGAACCTGTGTTCTACTTCTTAGCTGCAGTTTCTCATCTATATTGTTATTTATGTTCTTAGGAGTGTTTTGTAGTTGGTAAATGCCTCAAAAGGGCAATATGTGTTGACTTGAACTCCCATTTTGTCTGAGATATTAGCCCTTCAGTTCTTTACTACTTGGAAAATTTCCAGTGCCTTAAACATATTTTGGCTCTACTTTTATAGTTATTCTTGGTGGGAAGGTTGGTCAGCAACTAGATAAATTTTTATCCCTAGAGAAAGAATCAGTAAGAAAGCTTTCAGATAAATATCCAACAACTACTGTCTAATTAAAACATGAGTGGTTTAAAAGAAAAGAACAAATGTGCTATTAATTTTGATTCATGTTAGTATTTTAAATTTTGATAATTTTCATAGGAGGATCTTAAAATTAATTTTTTAGAATGTCAGTGTGCACTTTTAGAGAAATGTAAATATTTGTTTGAATTCTAACTTGAAAAAAATTGGATAAACTTTGTATACTGTCAAGAGGGTGCCAGTGGTTGGTTCTTATGTTGATATTTTTTCCTTGTTAAGACTAGTTTTAAAAGGTGATCAACAGTGACATTTATTGTCAGGAAGTTAATGAATACTTCACATTTCAAGTATCTTGCTAAGAGTCATTATTTTCTAAATTAGTTTAATTTCAGTATCCATATAAATGTCAAGTTTCCATTTGTATTATTAAAGAAATTTTAATAGATAGAGCTTATTTGAGGGTCTGCTAATTATTGTCAAAGGAAGCCAATGTGATTTACCTGCCAATATGATTTACTTCAATAATGAATATGTTAAACAAACATATACAGTACTCCACTCACATGGAATAGAAAATGTGAACAGTAGAGGGCGCAATTGCACCTTCAGTTCTACATTTTAGCCCTTAGAAATTAGCGTTTAATAGCTGAGAGAAAAATTTGAAGAATTTACTGTTTGCTGAATGTGCACTATTTATGGAATTGTGTTTAAAATAAAATAAGTCATGTAAAGGAGAAGTATAAATTTCAAAACTGTGTAATGTTTTCCTTGACCTCGCACTTTCAGAAAGTGACAAATTTAAATCTCAATTAGAAACTATTTCGTAAAAAATATTGTGTTTATCTGAATAAATAAATTTTTTTACATATAAAGAGGTAAGGCATGCATATCTCAATAAGATATTTCTCTTTTATAGAGCTTAATTACTGTTAATCAAAATATTTTTTCCTTTTGGGAAATAACTGCTTCCAAAAGGATTATGTATATTGGTAACTGCAATACCACAAGACTTCGATTTCTTAGGAAAAAATATAAAGAAGACCCACTAGAAATAAATGATGCCATGTCAAGAGAGTTCTTACATTCAATAGTTAATAACATTCAGTTTTTGTTGGAAGACCCAGAAGTTTCAGACAGTTGCAAATCAGAAACTTCAATTTCTCTCCTGAAGCAGCATTTTCCTATTGTAGTGTAAAGCTTCATTTATATAGATTAGTGGAGGATATGTGTGCAAAGCTTTGAATTTTTATCTCCAAGTTTGACTCTCTTCCATAAGTAGGGGTTTCCTTTTGTTTTTTTTTATAGGAAAAGTTTGGCTTAGGTTTTTCTAAGTTTGACAAAAATTAGCTTCATCACAAAACCTATATTCCCTGTGCAGTAAATTTGTATAATGTAGGAAACCTTCTTGCAGATTTTTTGAAGTTATAGGAAACATATACCAGAGAAATATTCCTTGTTTTGCATTAACAAACTTTACACCCCTGGCCTTTGGCTTAATTGGACAGTAATTTAACATTTAGCTTTCTGCTAACACCTAAAGGTTAGCATTGAAGGATTTGGTTAGTTAACTGGTATTAAGCTTATGCTTTTGTTTGATGGGTCCCTCCTGATATTCTATAGAAAGAGCAAAAGAAAGAATGAGAGAAGAGAGGAAGAGAAGCATATTACTTTAAGAATTAAATTATTGAATTTAAAGTATTATTGGAGATAAATTTGCTTTTTGAACTTCATTTCAATCTGAACTTCCAGAGCCATTGTAAATGAGGTGATCAGACAAAGCATAGTCTTGGTTAATAATCACTGCCATAGGGTACTTGTAATTGGAAGCATCTGCCCTCAAAATAGTATGAAACACATTTTCTAAAAGATGTAGGTATTAAGAAGGACTACTAAAAACAGGCCAAATACAAATAAAGCAGTTGGCTTTTTGAAGTAGCTAGAACTTGTGACCAAAAGAAGACAATTTTTGAGAGAACAAAAGGAAAAAATTGCAGACTTGATGATGCTATAGATGCTGCCAGTGTTATATAAAAGATCACTGAACCTTGAACACAATATATTATAAGTTTCAAGTAAGAAAGACTGTGAGATTATAGCAATAAAGGTGCATTAGAGAGTTGATTGTCAAGTGTAATTTGAAAAGGTGGTTGAGTATCGAAAAAATAGCATTTCCTAGAAATATTTCAGGATGGCCTGTAGAAAGCACAGTTATCATGAGTCTTAATCAGGCAAATATGTGGTTCAAATAGTGATATTTATGTTTTTATTTTTTCTTCAGAAAGAAAGCACATATTTAAACTGAGCCTCTGATCAATTTGATTTATTCCACACAGAAAAAATATGCAGGGCTAAAGTATAGAGGGCTAAAGTATCCATTTTATGAAAAATTAATGTATAATATTTTTCATGTTGCTTTTTGCTATTCATTACCTGTATGCACTTCTAAGTTGCAAATTTCTAAATTGATATACACATGCACACCATATATCCCATGTGTGTGTATATGTGTGTGTATGCATACACAGCTGTATATGCATACACACACACACGCACATATTCCAGGCTAATTTTGGTCACAATATTTTAGTTTCAAAGTTTTCACCTAAGTGGATTTTTTTGAGTGGTTAGACCCACATTTGAACTTCCTAGGGGCAACAGATATCACAAATATTTTCAGGAAGAGCATAGAAAATCAGTGCTATTTAAAACCCAGACAATCACATGACTTGCAGATTTCCTGATTGAGACCTGGGAGTTTAGGGTAGCTGCCCCTCATGGGTAATTGTAGTGAAGTTTCTGAGGCTTATGATACATATATTTCTGAGCGACATATAGTGAGGGGTGCAAACTCTGAAACCCATATTGCATTGCATCAAAGGTCACTTAGTTCAGTTTGTTGGTTGGATCTCGGGGGAGAAAGGGACATTTTTTCTGTTTAGTGATGGTGGTGTGTTGTAAATACTAAATAAATATTTGTTGAATTCATTTAGTCCTACCTTTGTTCATTCAATGCGGTTAGCAAATATGTAGGAAGGGCCTGCTTGTTCTAGGTGTTGGTGAACAAGATAGAGTTCCCTGCTTTCTTGCAGTTTACAGTCTAACAGATCAGATAACTATTAACAAGTATCCTTGCAAATAATATATAATTATAAATCATGAAAGTGCTATTTTATTTTTTTTATTTTTTGAAAGTGCTATTTTAAGGGAAAATATCATAGAGATGATTCAGAAAGATTATCAGAAGAAGTGGTATATGAGAAAAGAACTAAAGAATGAGATCATTGAATTACTGACTCAAAGGCTGAGAAAGGTGGTGATTGAGAAGCAATGGGATTAGTATTTTAGGATGGTGAAGGAGGTTAGGAGAAGGATTTTCCAGGCAGAAAAGGAATGACAAGTGGAAAAGTTCTAAAATGTTACGCTGAAATTGCTTGGTGCCTGGAGATTTATAAGAAGTAAAATGTAACACGTATGTCAGTTCAGTTCAGTTCAGTTCAGTTGCTCAGTCATGTCCGACTCTTTGCGACCCCGTGGACTGCAGCATGCCAGGCTTCCCTGTCCTTCACTGACTCCTGGAGCTTGTTCAAACTCAAGTCCATCGAGTTGGTGATGCCATCCAACCATCTCATCCTCTATCGTCCCCTTCTCTTCCTGCCTTCAGTCTTCCCCAGCATCAGGGTCTTTTCCAGTGAGTCAGTTCTTCACATCAGGTGGCTGAAGTACTGGAGCTTCAGCTTCAGCATCAGTCCTTCCAATGAGTGTCAGGACTGATTTCCTTTAGGATGGACTGGTTTAATCTCCTTGCCGTCCAAGGGACTCTCAAGAGTCTTCTCCAACACCACAGTTCAAAAGCATCAATTCTTGGGCACTCAGCTTTCTTTACATTCTGTCTAACACTCACATCCATATATGACTACTGGAAAAACCACAGTTTTGACTAGACGGACCTTTGTTGGCAAAGTAATGTCTCTGCTTTTTAATATACTGTCTTGGTTTGTCATAGCTTTTCTTCCCAGGAGCAAGCATCTTTTAATAATATGTATGCAATTAATTATTACTGAGTTGCACTCCTGATTGCAGTCCTATTATCATTTTCCCTTGAACATTTTCCCAACCTGAGCAATAGTCCTACAACCCAGCCTAGTTTATAGAAAGGAAATGTGATTATGGGTCAAATGGCAATGTTAGTCCTTCCTGTAAGCACCATATTTGTCGTGTGTTCGTGGTTTTCTGTCATGTCATTGGCTGTGGTCACAGACTGGGTAGATTGTGGTTTTAAAGGGGAGATACTGGCAGTTGGCAGTACTGTTGTTGGGACTAGGAAGAACTATTCATTCTTGTCCCTGATACTGCTATGTAGGTAAATTCTGATAAGGAATTCCACAAATGGGGAAGGTGCTTCTAGTTTTCAGTGTCTCCAAAACAAAATCTTTTTGCCCGTGGAACCCTTTTTTGTTATACTTATCACCATTTTAAGGAACTAGTATTCTTTAATTCACATTTTGAAGGAATACTGGGCTCTAGTATATGCTCTCATGGTTGAGGGCTTTCAGAATTATTGGGTTGCTACCAAAGCTGTCCACTGACCTCTGAGTTTAGCTTTTGTACCAGCTGTTACTATATTATTTTTCTTGGTTATTTGTGTTTTCTTCATCCGTTATTCCAATTTCTCACAATTGACTATTCCCTGATTCCAGAATATGAAAATTATGTAATATGTTAATACTTTGCTTTATAGATGTATCGGTGATTAAAACACATATACTTAGAATGTTAAAGTACAAAATCATATTTTGAAAATAAAAATGTAATGCAAATTTTACATGCTGTGTATTTCAATGCATTTTAAAATAACATCTTTACTGTCTTTTTTTCTTTGCAAAATTTTGGTATAGTACTCCAGTGTGTGGGTGCGTACCAAGTCGCTTCAGTTGTGTCTGACTCTTTGCAACCCTATGGACTGTAGCCTGCCAGGCTCCTCTGTCCATGGGATTCTCCAGACAAGAATACTGGAGTGGGTTGCCATACCCTCCTCCAGGGGATCTTCCTGACCCAGGGATCAAACCCATGTCTCTTATGTCCCCTGAATTGGCAAGCAGGTTCTTTACCACTAGTGCCACCGGGGAACCCCAGGGTACTCCCTGTAGAACATATTGAATGAATAAAATCACATTTGGGCCTATTCTAAAGTTGAATGGTCAAAATGTCATTAAATGACATTAAAATTGTCAAACAGTCTCAGACCAATTATGTGATTTGAGGGACTCAAAGCAAGTGTCACTATTTGAATTCTGAGAGTTCATAGTTTAGGTATTATCTTTTAATTTTTTAAAAAATAATTTATTTTATTAATTTATTTTTATTTTTGGGTGTGCTGGGTCTTCGCTGTGTGTGGGCTTTCTCTAGTTGCAGCTAGCAGGGGCTACTCTTCCTTGTAGTGAGGTAGGGAGTGGGCTTTCCATTGTGGTGTCCTCTCTTGTGGAGCACAGGCTCTAGGGCTTGCGGGCTTCAGGAGTTGTAGCACTGGGGCTCAGTACTTGGGGTGTGTGGGCTCTAGGGTGCAGGCACAGTAGCTATGGCACATGGCCTTAGCTGCCTTTCAGCATTTGGGTTCTTCTTGAACCAGGGATCAAGCTTGTGTCCCCTGCATTGGCGGTCGGATTCTTAACCTCTGGACCACCAGGGAAGTCCTTGGTGTTACCTTTTAATTTCTATGAGTTGGAGACAAATTTTCTCTTTCATGGTGATGATGTGTTTCATATTTTAAGTACTTTTATAAACCCGGTAATACGAAGACACTTGAACTGTGTATCTGGAAAGAGAAAAAGAGAGATGGTTTACTGTATTTCCACGTGTAGATCTTTGTCAAGTAAGATGGGTGCAAAAAAATACATCCACCTGATGTGACTTTACTTTGACATAAGTGAGAATTGATTAGGAAGAGTGTAGTGATGTGGTTTAATTTTCATACTTGTGAGGCATGTGAACACACACACACACACACACACACACACAGTCCTTCAAGTAATATAGATGCCCAAGTAGCAACAAAAGCTCTATATGGTTTGAATATACAGAGAGACACACTAGAAGTAATTAGACATTTAAAGGCATTTTAATATATTTTGTTCTCTGCAGCATATTAAAGTGTTCTTAATTGACTTTAACAATTATTAATTACTAAGAGATAAGAGGATTTTCATGTGAACTGAATCAGGCTTCTATGTACAGTATAAATAAAATGTCAAGAGAATGCATAATATAACTTTCAGAACAGCATGCTGAGAATTAGGAGATTTGGGTTTTAAACTCTGCCTCTTTTAACTTTCTTGCCCTTTAAATTTCCTGAAATTTGAAATTAGGATGTTGAAATACATAGTCTTTCTGGTATATTTTCACTCAAAATTCTGAGGTATCTATCATTCATAAAGAATAAGACTTTTGCTTCTTCTTTTAGAAGGTGAGGAGGGGTGGGGTGTCAAACCATGGCAGATACTGTCATCAGTCTTTTAGTTTTTTGTATTTTGGGAGTGCCCATGAGAGGGGCATAAAGTAACTAAGTTACATAACGGGCCATGTGTGGAAATGTTGTTACGACAGGCAACTTAGAGTTCTCTGATTGCTCAGAACTGTTTGTTGGTCCTGATAGAGTGTTGGACCAGTGGGCTCTACAAAGTGGAAACAAGCAATTTTCTTCAAATTCTCTATGTTCATAACAGTAGTAATTACTTTTAATGTTCCATAAATAAGTGTTTTGAAGATTACCATGTCATTTTTCCACTTAAAATTGGTATTTAATATAGATGCTTTTCTAAGGAAGATAGACGATTAGAATTTTGACTCTCTTCTATGGAAAGCTTAGATGAATTTTTCATGATAACTCCTTAAATTTGATCTTTGAGTAAAAACATTCTTACATATTGCAGTAACTCGAGACAGACTCTGATTTTTCTGCCTAATACCAACCAAAGTGTAGAGGTTCCTATTTTATATTTATTTATGTGGGGCATTAAAACCATATGATACTTAACATAGTGTTGTTGTGGCAAACTTATTTACTATGTATAGGTGTTTGCACATTTGTCTGTTTAACTCTGAGCAACTAATATTTAAAGTATTCTTACCTACCAGGTTAAATATGTGTGCTTTGAAAAGTGAATTTAAAAAAATCTAGCCTGAACAAGTTAGAAATTATTGAATGTTTTCTAGAAATAGTCTTGTTTTTCAGTTGATAAGTCATGTTTGACTCTGTGCAAATTTGGAAAACTCAGCAGTGGCCACAGGACTGAAAAGGTCAGTTTTCATTCCAATCCCTAAGAACGGCAATGCCAAAAAATGCTCAAACTACTGCACAATTGCACTCATCTCACACACTAGTAAAGTAATACTCAAAATTCTCCAAGCCAGGCTTCAACAATAGGTGAACCGTGAACTTCCAGTTGTTCAAGCTGGTTTTAGAAAAGGCAGAGGAACCAGAGATCAAATTGCCAATATCTACTGGGTCATCAAAAAAGTGAGAGAGTTCCAGAAAAAACATCTATTTCTGCTTTATTGACTATGACAAAACCTTTGACTGTGTGGATCACAATAAACTGTGGAAAATTCTGAAAGAGATGGGAATACCAGACCACCTGACCTGCCTCTTGAGAAATCTTTATGCAGGTCAGGAAGCAACTGTTAGAACTGGACATGGACCAACAGACTGGTTCCAAATAGGAAAAGGAGTACGTCAAGGCTGTATAGTGTCACCCTGCTTATTTAATTTATATGCAGAGTACATCATGAGAAATACTGGACTGGATGCAGCACAAACTGGGATCAAGATTGCTGGGAGAAATATCAATAACCTCAGACATGCAGATGACACCACCCTTATGGCAGAAGTGAAGAACTAAAGAGCCTCTTGATGAAAATGAAAGAGGAGAGTGAAAAAGTTGGTTTAAAGCTCGACATTCAGAAAACTAAGATCATGGCATCTGGTCCCATCACTTCATGGCAAATAGATGGGAAAACAATGGAATCAGTGTCAGACTTTATATTTTTGGGCTCCAAAATTACTGCAGATGTTGACTACAGCCATGAAATTAAAAGATGCTTGCTCCTTGGAAGAAAAGTTATAACCAACCTAGACAGCATATTAAAAGCAGAGACATTACTTTGCCAACAAAGGTCCATCTCGTCAAGGCTATGGTTTTTCCAGTAGTCATGTATGGATGTGAGAGTTGGACTACAAAGACAGCTGAGCACTGAAGAATTGATGCTTTTGAACTGCAGTGTTGGAGAAGACTCTTGAGAGTCCCTTGGCCTGCAAGGAGATCCAACCAGTCCATCCTAAAAGAAATCAATCCTGAATATTCATTGAAAGGACTGATGTTGAAGCTGAAACTCCAATACTTTGGCCACCTGATGCGAAGAGCTGACTCATTTGAAAAGACCCTGATGCTGGGAAAGATTGAAGATGGGAGGAGAAGTGGACGACAGAGGATGAGATGGTTGGATGGCATCACTGACTCAATGGACATGTGTTTGAGTAAGCTACAGGAGTTGGTGATGGACAGGGAGGCCTGGCATGCTGTAGTCTATGGGGTTGCAAAGAGTCGGACACAACTGAGTGACTGAACTGAACTGAACTGAACCCCATAGACTGCAGCACGCCAGGCTTCCCTGTCCTTCACTGTCTCCCGGAGTTTGCTCAAATTGATGTCCATTGAATCGGTGATGCTATCTAACCATCTTATCCTTTGCTGCTCTCCTTTCCTTCTGCCTTCAACCTTTCCCAGCATCAGAGTCTTTTTCAATGAGTCAGCTCTTAGTATCAGGTGGCCAAGGTATTGGAGCTTCAGCTTCAGCATCTGTCCTTCCAGTGAATATTCAGGGTTGATTTCCTTTAGGATTGATTGGTTTGATCTCCTTGCAGTCCAAGGGAGCCTCAAGAGTCTTCTCCAGCACCACAATTGAAAAGCATCTAGACATATACATTGGGCAAAGTGACTGATACTTTAACAGTTGGTTACAAGTACATAGCATAGTGTTTGCATCTCATGAACCCCAGCCTAGGGCTCTATCCTTGTTTCAAGGGTAATGCTTTTATAACTATTGTGTACCATATGTTGACCCTAGAATGACATCTATGTTTTTACCAGCCAACTATTTCATTTGTGTATCATTAGAGATGGATTTCTGGCTTCCATTTCTTGATAATTATGTAAAAATCAAATATCAAGGGTTTCTTTAATTTGAAGTTAGTTTATATTTACTTTTCCATTAAGTTCACAAGAGTGAAGATTTCTATACATTTCTCGACTATATCTTTTTGCCTATAGCTTCCCCTCTCCTCCAAATCTCTGATATTCTCAGTTGTATTTTGCCGTCTTTCTCTGGCTTAGTTCATTCAAGTTATTTACTGATAGAAAGTCAATTCACTGAAACTTGTACTCTATTATCTTTCTTACATCTTCAGTACTTGCCCACCTTACTAATTTTAAGAGGTTCTCAAGAAGAGTGTTTTTTTTTTATTTGTTTGTTTTGCTTTTACTTTAAATTTGGATTACAAAACAAGTGGGAGGGAAATCGCCAAGTTATATCAGTAGTTAAATGCTATTTAAAATAAAAGGAACAATAAAAAAATCATTGACTCAGAGCTGTTCTCCTGTAAGCCACATGCTATCAAATAATGTTTTAAATACAAAATTACCTTTGCAAATATTTTTGAATACTTTGTGGGAAATGCTGATCATTGAGTTAGGAAATGATGTACATTTAATCTGCCAGAAAAATCACTACTGAAATGGAACTGATAAACTGTAACTTATTAATCAGATACAGGGATGTTGCCTACTCATGTGTATATTCACTGGACTTAAATTTAGCAAGATGTTTTGTGAATAAAGCATTTTAAATTCCATTTTACACATTAAAAACTTTTCCGTTTATGAAGAACACCACAGAAAACAGAATACTTTTCTTCTTAAAAAACGTTTAGTTCTTCTGGTCTTTGGAGATGATCAGCTGAGTAAAGAGTACAAAGAAATACTCTTCTTGGTAAATAGCACATGGCTTTCCATGCACATTAGTTTAGGCTGAGGTCCAGTAATAACTTAGCATCATCTTATGCAGTGGAATATAAGAATTCATTTCAACTAATATTAAGTATGACACTAATTCTGTATTAAACTCTAAGCACATTAGCAAGTATGGTACAAGGCACTATGACTTTCCATGTCTCTGCAGTAAGTTTTTCATCATTAATGTTTTATGTTTTTTTCCCTTTTCCATGCACAACTTATCATTTGTGATAGTGTGACTTCAGAGCAGCCCTACCATTAGAATTTTTATTTATATTCATTTAAATATGTATTCCCGATGACCAAATCTAGTCACCAAACACAATAATCATAATCATATAATCCTATAAGAGTTAATCAAATAGCAGGAACTTGAATTGTTGTGCTTAGTCTCTAAGAATCCAATCTGTCTAAATTCTAGATTTTTATAACAGCAAACCAAAAAGAGAGCCTTGAATCCTTGTCTGACTTATCAAAGTAATTAAAATTCTATTGTCTGACTCCTCTCCCCTTTACAGTCCAAAGACAATTCCTGTGGTGTATTAGTATGCATTGAATTGGATGATTGCTTTCCTAAAACATATTCACAGAAACAAATGTGTAAGTGGGTTTGTAATGTGCTTAAAACAATAGGTATTATTATTACAGATCTTCCTTGGTTTTACTTTTCTATCAGTAACTTTGAATACAAAATATGAAAATATTTGTAAAATAGAGAGGCTTTGCATTCCTGAATTATAGAGGATGATCAGCTTTCCTGGTTTGCCCAGGACCAAGGTGTAACTAGGTCTTTAGTGTAAAAAGTAGGACAGTCCCAACCAATTTTAATATTAAAACAAGGGCAATCCCAGGTAAATGGGTACAAGTTGGTGACCATAAACCGAAGATGAAGTGAGGCTGAAATAAAGACAGTTTGGGGAAAAGGAACTTTTAAAAAATATTTTTCCTACTGTTTTACAATTTTCCAAATTTCTCCTCTTCCCACGTCCCTAACTCCAAAGTCAGGCCAGTTATGTTAATTAATATCTTATCACTCTGGATCCAGAAGAAGGCATTACCAACCCTTGGAAGTCCTGCAGAACACAGTGAGGGGCAGTGGTAGGGGAATGAGCTCTGCACCAAATGGTCTGGATTTGATATTAGGTGAGTGATGAGATGGTTAGATAGCATCACTGACTATGTGGACATGAATTTGAGCAAACTCCAGGAGATAATGGAGGAAAGAGGAGCCTGGTGTGCTACAGTTCATGGGGTAGCAGACTCGGACACAGGTTAGAGACTGAACAACAACACAAGGTGAGTGATTCTCTGCTTCCCTTTTCTCAAATATAAAAGGAAATGATGTCCAACTCATAAGATTACATGAACAGTGCTTGTTATACATTAAGTGTTCCAGGAAGTTAGTTATTTTTATTGTGGTCACGATTAAGATGGACATTTTAGAGCAAACTAGTGTGTTTACCACTATTAGTTACCTTTATATCTAGATTCTTCTGTAAGGGGCTGCTTACATGACCTATAAAGCTTAGTTATGTTTTTGGTTTGTTTTTGGTTTTGTTTTTTGCTGTTCAAGACATGTACATGAAATGACAGAAGGAAGTTTTGATTTGCAGACTCTTGCAGGAAATGTTTGGTTCAGTTTAGTTGCTCAGTTGTGTCCGACTCTTTGCGACCCCATGGACTGAAGCATGCCAGGCCTCCATGTCCATAGCACCAGTGGAATGGGCAGCTGGATGACAAAATTATCACAGTTATTTTGAGGCTAACTATGTTTTTAGTGTAGAATAATACATTCAAAAGACTTTTTTTTAATTGCCAATATTACGATAAAGCTGAATTACTGAAGGTCTCATTAAGTGATTCTGAGATCCCCATTAAGTAAGGTGTTGTATTAGTTATTCTCAATCATGAGGGTTGGATGCAGAATTGAAGAGCATTAATATGCCACAGGTGGATCTGGCTATTGGAATTTTGCTCCTGTTAGAGCTATAACAAAGAGAGACTGCTGAAAAGTTACTCTGGAATTCCAGTATATGAATTAAGTTCCTTCAAAATGGCATTGTTCTATGCTTTAGCATCTAACATCAAGACCTCATCCCAACTAGGCAGTGGGAAAGCTGAATATATGCAGTTTCAGTCCACCCCAAATTTGCGGCAGCCACTTTCTAATAGCAGAAAGTAGACTTGTGTGTGATCTGTGATATGATAACTTAGCCAATTAAGTTTATTATAAGACATATAGTAAATATATCTGTCTGTTGAAATGAAACTATAATACCTAGATTTTGTATGTAAAATTTATTTCCAGCATTTACCAAATGCAATGCAAAAGATGTTTAAGAAAATATTAGAATCACTCAAAAGGTAGAGATAGAAAACCAAGGTCCCTCAAGATTTAAACAAACAGTCAAGGACATCACTGAAATACTTAAAATATTTATTTTGACTTTAAAAATAGAAAAGCCTAGAATTCAGGATTTTTCATATATAAAGTATTTAAGGATAATTTTATTTTTTTCATTATATACAGTAATGCAGCCAAATATATTCTTATAACTTGAACATCTTTTAAAGTGTAAGTCAAATTGTAATAGCCATATCTTCTCAGCTGTTTACTTTCTTTGCATTTATTACAACAGATTTCTGATTCTCACCATGGGATTCATCAAGGAATATATTTTGTATCACAAGAATTCCATTTAAAATGAAAATGTAACATCCTCTAGTGGTATATAGATTATGGTAGTTTAGTGAAAAATATTTACATAACAGTGGAAGAAATTTCATTTTTGTTTAAAAAAAACTTATTTTTTTCTTGGTTTAAATGCAATTTTTTATTTTTGGGGAAAATGCTTTAGTTTCTTTTATCCTTTGTATGTGTAGACAAGCTTTCTACAAATGAAGAAGAATCTTCTTACTTTGTGCTGCTCAAAGACATTAAATAACCCCATTTAAGCCTCAAATGAACCTTACAGCATAATTTTGCTTAGCAGTTGTCTAATGATGTCCCCTATACAATGCCCCTGATATATTTTTAGACATAAACTCTTGGGCTCCTGAACCCCTATAACAGATCTATAGGAAAGGAGTCTCATTAAGTTTTCGACATTTTCCCATGGAATTAAAGAATTCCCATAGGTTAAATAGGATAAGAATTTGGCCTTTTGCCTGGAAGAAGGAAAATGTCATGGAAGCTCTTTTAGAAAAGAGTCAGTTATACAAAGCCAGAGCACTTCTGCTTGGTTTAGTTTTCATTAAAACAACGATAATTCAGAACTATTTACTGCTCTCAGTATTTGTAAGTTAATCATGTTTGTTTGGGGGAATCATTCACCTTGTACAATGCATTCTGAAATAAATGCACTTCTGAAAACATCCACATTGGAAAGCAGAACAATTGTGTCATATGTCTAGTGAGAGAATTAAATCACAATCTGGGTAGAATGTTTAGGATTGTGTATCCTTTTTCATTTATACCTTAATTACAGACAAAATTAAATACACTACATCAAAAAGCTTATTAAGGTGACACTAGCTAGCTGGTTCTGTTCTTTTCTTTCCTCCTTTTTTCCTCATTCGCCTCCCCATTTTCCTTTTTGCTCTTCTTAGAACAGGTTGTGTATTCAAAAGCAAAAGTGAGCACTTTTTTTGAGACTGATACATGTCCTTGGCTACTGTAGATTCCAGTGAATAGTTCTGGATTGCAATTCAGAATCTTAGTGTATCTTCTGTCTACTTTGTTTTATTTAGTGTTAAGGAATGGCCAAATAGAACATCGAGGATTATAACATTGAGTTCTCAAGAATCGTAATTAAAGGACTGCTAATAAAGATGCTAAAAATTTAAATGACTCGGTGAAGATTTAGGTAAATATGAGGAATTTAAGTGTTATGGAAGATTCTAAACATGATAGAAGAATTGCCCTTGGACAAAAAGTATGCTATCTAAATTGTCATCATTTTAGGAAAAACGGAGCAGGCAGGGATGGGGGCGGTGGGGGTGGGGCGGTACGGTGTACAGTTTACCCCGGCCCGTCTAGGGTCCCCCCTTTTCTTTAAGATTTTCTCTCTTCGTCAAAGTTTGTGTCTTGCCGTTCAAGGGGAAGGCTAGCGCCCTAACAGTTTGGTTACTAAGAAAGTAATTTTAGGTTCAATTTCAGAGTGAACTTTTTCGAATACCGCAGTGATTTTGACCTGCCCGCCTCCCACCCCCGACTCCCCGCTGCAAATTCAGCAAGTGGAAGGAGGAAGGCCCTTCCACGAACTATTCCGCAGACACTGGTTAAGTGGGACGGACAGTGGGGAAGCTGAGCAGCCTTCTAGAGCTCAGTCCCATCCCGTTCTGGCCTTTGCCCTAAGAAGAGTTCATGAATCCGAGTTTAGAAGCAGCGGAAAGGGGAGTCATTCGAAGCAGCTGGAAACGCTGGCGCGGGTGGGGGTGGGATCAGAAGCTCTCCCTCTCCCCCAAAAGCACCCGGGTGTGAGTGGAAACCCCTCCCCTGCACCGATTCGCTCTCCTCTCCTGAGAGGCAAGTTTGTTTTCGAGCGTTACCACCTGTGTGAGGCGCTCCCCGTGAGGAAGGCGGCGAGGCAGACGCGAGAGCTCAGCCACAGGCTGGGGATCCTTTCTCCGCGAGGCTGCCAGTCCAGACACCTCCAGAACTCAGAGCGCTTACGAGGCAGAGTCCGCTCTGCCCTCGCTCGTCGCGGGGATTGTAGTCCCCACATCCTCCAGCCCGGTAGGCTCCGGGGCGGCAGACGCCTCCCCAGTTTGCTCGGGGTCCCTCCGGCCCTCTCCCGCCCGCCTCCCCGCCCCCGAAGTAGTGCTCCCGCCTCGCTCCGCCCGCGCATCCCCTGGCGCGCCCAGAGGTTTATCAGGCTCCCCACACTCTCCGCCGGCTTCCTTCGGCGCCCGGCCGAGTGACCCGGGCAGACCCGCCGCGGCCTCGGAGCCCCCCACCGCACCCGCACCGTACGAGCCCCTTCTCCCGTGGCCCGGCCACCGCGCTCGCGTCTCTCCTCCCCGGCGCCCGCCACGGTTCAGGTGGAAGCCCGGCCCGACCTGCCGTTTGGCTTATCCCGGCTCTCAGCCTCCCAGTCAGCCCGGAGAAGTGGAATCTGCCCTGAAACTCTCGGTGGCTGGAGCCGGCAGACTGGGCATGCTCAGAAGCCAAGGCTGGCTTTGGTCTCAAGTAGGAAGCTTTTGCACTCGGGAGGCAGCAGCGACTTTGGGGAAAGTTGATCGGAGAGGGGAGGAAGCCCCAAGACGCGGAGCAGCGGCAGGAAGGAGCCCCCGGCAGCCCGGAGGAGCATGGGCACCCTGCGGGATTTACAGTACGCGCTCCAGGAGAAGATCGAGGAGCTGAGGCAGCGGGATGCTCTCATCGACGAGCTGGAGCTGGAGTTGGATCAGAAGGACGAACTGATCCAGAAGCTGCAGAACGAGCTGGACAAGTACCGTTCGGTGATCCGGCCGGCCACCCAGCAGGCGCAGAAGCAGAGCGCGAGCACCTTGCAAGGCGAGCCGCGAACCAAGCGGCAGGCGATCTCCGCTGAGCCCACCGCCTTTGACATCCAGGATCTCAGCCATGTGACCCTGCCCTTCTACCCCAAGAGTCCACAGTAAGCAGGGGTTACGCTCCGGGTCCGTGTGGCACCCGGTCGGTGGGGAGCTGCGGGTCTATGTATTGTCTGTCGGCTCCCGCCCCTCCCGCTTGCCTTGTTGATCCTCACCCTCAGAAATGTTTCATTTTAACCCACACTTCTTGAGGGGCCGTGCACGTTTCTCAGATCAGACTCACTGCACCTACGTTGCCTTCCTGTCTTTGTTAGATGTCAAGCTATTTTTTTTAATACATATATACGTTCATATAGGCCATCTACTGTACGTAGAGTTTGAATGCGCCCCAGGTGTGTGTCAGGTTGTGTATGTATGAGTGAGAGAATTGAAAGCCTCATCTCCTAAATGCCCTGGCAAACCTGCCCAACCGGAAAATCCTAACTGCAGGCTCATCAGACTTGAAATGCGTCTGCTATCACCCTTACTTTCTATGCTTTTGTGGCTCTCCCGGATTTCTCTACATGCTGGTGATTCTCACTGGTACCCTTCAAACCTGATGTTCTGGCATCATTAAAGTGTCAAAAATAAGCAGATACACATATAAAAGGAAAGTTTTTGATTTCCAGAATTGGATGACATTTACAATCCACAAATGGAAACCTAGTCTGTTGATTTTTTAAAAATATTTTTTTCATAATATTTGAAGGAGAATATTGCTTATATTCCTTAAGGACTTAATATAATGTTGCTAATGGGGTGCCTCTGTCTCCCTCAGAAGGTTACATGTTTCTGGGGTCAGGTGAAGAGAAGTCCACTTACCTTTACTGACATCGTGGACACATCATTTGCCTCACTCCTGGCTTCTGATGCAACCACTCTGGTATTGTTCTAGCATTTTAAACAACTGTGTAGTTCTGATGTCAGTGGGTTTCACAACCTGGGTGGGAAAGTTGAATGGAACTTGTTACACATCACTCAACTTGGAGTTCTTATGGATAGTAAAGTGGCAGGAACACGAAGTTAGCAGAGAATAAGCACCCAGATGAATGGTATTTTAAGTTACTAATGACAGAATTGATAAACCAAGGGATTTGTTACTCTATTCCAAACTACATCACACTGGCTGGATGACAGGTGTTACATAATAATACAAGGTCCCTGGGAGCCTTTCACTTAATAAACACAAAGATTTAATATAAGGAGAAAGAGTATTGGACTGTTCCCATTTGTATTTATTGGATAGGGGTGGGGGGGGGAGCAGATTGTGAGTATATACTAATTATAGTTTTGAAAACTTAGACTTGTTCCTCTCCTTGTTGGTTGCCATAGAACATTTGCTGTTTCCTCATGCAGATTTAGCTTAAGGAGGAATTGGTATTCTCTGTATGGGGAGAAAAGACAATAAAGATACACATTTCTGAGATTCTAACCTCACCAGGTTGCCCTAATAGTTGAGTGGATTTAGATCTACTTTAGAAACCTGAATGATCTGAATCCACTTCAGATTTCTCCGGTAAGTTAATTTGCAGTGCTGACATGCTTGCCTGTTTCAGCTAACGAGGTACATGGCCATCTCTCCAGGGCCAAGTTTTGCATAATGAAAAAAATAACTCAAAGACAGCTCTCTGCATCTTTCAGCACACCATAGGATCTCATTTTAGTATCGGCAGGACTTTGGAGTAACTCAGAGCAAACTCTCCTTTCTTAAAAAGACCATTTTAATCAGTTTTATTTGAAGCATGATCAAGCCAGCTGATAACTCCAATGAAACAATTTATCGGACAAGATCTAAAGGAATCTAGGCAGTATAGTCTGAGCTGTATAATGTGGTAAAGTTTTAGAAATCTCTTAGTGCATGACAGACAGAACAACTAGATTTTTTTTAAGTCCATGGTGGAAAATGAAATTGGCAAATAATTCACAACATCCGGTTATGATCAGCATTTTATCAGTTGAACCACACTGTGCATTTGCATTCTTATCTTTATTTAATAACTTGTACTTTTAGGAAGTCAGCTATTAAGGTATCACCATGAAGGGTTTGGGGATTCTGAAGGATTTACATTGAAGAAAACTATAGAATGAATGTCTTCCAAACTTAAATAATTTTGGAAAAACATCTGTTCTTTTTTCACACTTACATAAAGAAAACTAGAATAAAATTGGCTTGCGTGGTAGAGTGTACCTTTGGTAAGAGGAGAAGCATATTGTATGCAAAATGATTACACTTAGGTCATTTGAATGATCATACAAGGTAGTTCCACGAAGAATTAGGAAAACTTAACCGAAGTGAAAGAGACTCGTTTGAATTTCTGTTTATTTCACTATAAACAATTTGATTATACCGACTTACTGGCAACAAGTGTTTATATCTTTATATTTTATTTTTAGTTCAGCCTAAATTTGGTCATCTTTTTAAAACTTGCAGATTTTTGAGAGTTTGAGTTAAAATGAAATCATCAAAATAGCCCAAAATTGATTGCAAATTCATGCTCATGTAGTTTTCTATTCTCTTTCTACTGGATGTAGGTAACTGTCCAGAGAATGTCCTACTCAGTTATCTGATGTATCCATATATGTATGTTTACTTTTTGCTTACTGAGGTTGCCTTCTAAGGATTAGAATCTTTAAAAAACTTCTTTGTGTTTTTTTTTAAGTAATCATTTGACAAATAGTATAACATGTAAATTAACTTATGAACTTAAATCATCTTAATAGTTCTGGTTTGGAGTTTTCCCTGTGTGCTAGGAATTGGAGGGAAGGCTGTGTGGGATTCCAGCTCAGAGCCAGGCACTCCTGCTGCACCTGTGAGTGCTTATGAGGGCTGGTATTTTTGTTTGACTCTTTTACACATGTGTAGAAATAGCCCGAAAACCCTTTTTCTGTTGTGAATGTGATGGGCAAAAGAACTGGTTAGCAAATTGGAATCTATACTCCACTGCTCCTAAATAACTACTTGAGAAGGTAAAACTATCAGACTGTATGTTTTGGATTGAATTAGGTAAATAAATCCTTAAAGATGAAAACTGTATAAAATATTCATTTTTTTTTTTTTTACAAGATAGCCTGTTGATTATGCAGACAGTGTAGTACTCATGGATTTTTAAAGTAATTTTATTTCATGCTAGTTTATTCCTGAAAATTGACTCTGTGGTAGGTTAGAACATTCAGTCACTGGTATGTTGATCTCTAAACCCTTTACCTATGGTAAATATTCTCAAGTCCTTTCCATTTTGCCCTCCTAAGAGTTGAGTTCCTGTCAGAAGTTATTAGTGTCTCTGTATTTTTGTTAAGCTGTTAGCCCAGAGGTAACCGAATTTCAAAGGATGATGATGTGTTTTGTTTTGTAACATGACACGCTTGACTGTGAAGGACTTTGGAGAGCTGAGGATAAAAAGAAATATATTCTTCTTATTTTTAGGGAGGCATTCATTTTAACACAATCTTATCTGATTATTTTTAAGCCTTGACATAGTACATTTCAAGAGAAATAGAATCTTCCTAAAGGCTCTCTGTTAGGAAGTTGGGAAAATTCTAGGATTTTAGTGTAATCATAGATGACATAATATTAAAGCATAAGTATCATCAGAGGTAACAATTACATTTCAGATACGTCCAGTAGGTCAGTTCAGCAGTTTTGTGGAACGTGCAAGTTAGTGTCAGGCATTCAGATGACCATGTGCAAGTTAGTGTCAGGCATTCGGATGTGAGATGTGTGAGTCCTATCACAAAGGAGTTAACCAGGGCTTAACAATACTGCACAAGAGAATATTCTAGAAATAGAGTAAGGCAAGTCACATAGGAGATCCCTAAGACAGTTGGCAAAACAAAATTGAGCCCATTTAATTTTAGGGTATCAGAAACTCTTGTGGAAGTCGAGGTGTTTAAAGTATTTGATCGATGGCGTGATTTAGGTGTGTGGTGATGGGGTGAGAGTGGTGGGGTTAGGGTGGGGAGGGCCATCAGCAAAGGGTCAAGACAACAAAGGAAAGCAGAGGGTACATCTGGGGAATCACAGCAACTAGTGCCTGTACCAGAATACCATGTGGGAATTGAGGAAAACCACGCTGCAGCCAGAGAGGATCCGGATGAGTAGCTGAGACGGCGTTTCTGCTTGTTTTTAGAATAACTGAGGGGGGTATGTGTGTGTGTGTGCACGTGCATGCATGCACACTTACACTGAGGACTAATTGTTACCCATTAGTAAAGCTCTGAATCTCAGAATGTCATTCCAGTCCAGCATCTCCCACCTGCATGGTTCTGATAATAACTAAAACTATCCTGACTAGGTAATAATATTTAATTTAACCAAGCAGCAGATGATTAACACTCTTAAAGAAGCTGAGTTCTGCTCTTAAAGAAAACAAGTTCCTCTTTCCACTCACTTCTGAATGTTCCCACTGGAAATAATCTCATTTTATGCCACAGACTAGCATGGTGGATTCTTCACACACCCCAGCAAACAGAACCTAGGTGGCACTTGAACCTCAGGTTGATTTTGTAAATTCATCTTCCTTGTTCTTATGGGGGAGTTCAATTCCAACTTAATGTTATTCTAATAGACTATCCAATTTAAGTTTGATTGTTAATTTGACATTATAGTCTATGCAATAAAATTGAAGTTGTAGCAGCCTTTATAAAAATAAGACCAGGCTGTTAAAACCATATTAGGGTATTTTGAAGCACAGTTTGTGCCCCTAAAATGGGGCTTATCATGAAAATACCGACAAGCCTTTCAATAGAGTAGCTCTAGAAACTGCCTGAGAATATAAATGACCAAGTTCCTTGCTTTCCTGGGCCACATTTCCAAGCTTCCACTACTTTTATTTCACTAAAGAGTTGGGTTTGGATTCTTAATAGTGAAGGATAGAAGAAGGAGGATGATGTCTCTATTGTTGCTGTTTGCAGGTTATAAGGCATATGGACGCATTTTTTTTTCTCCCTGTCTGCCTAGCAATAGAGGGTCTCCATAGTATCCTAGCAACCAGATTCGAACACCAGACTGCTGCTCTTTCTCCCATTTTTGCCATAGGTGCTGCTGCCTATCCCAGAGAACTGGGCCCGATGCTAGCACTCAGACCCTCCGACTTGAATGTTCCACGCTCTGAGAACGCAAGACAATATGATAAATAAGAGCATGCTGAAAGCAGCATTTACCCGTATGCGCAACAGCTTATTATGCAATCACATCTGTGGCATTTTGAATCCTAATCTGAACTGTTGAGCTGGCGCTGTTTGCCACCCCTTCCCTGACAGTCCCTCTCTTATTTCCACATACCCAGCCTTCTGACACCAGTTCCCCTTCCTTCTCACCATCTTCTATAATGACTGCATTCCTCGGCACCTCCTTCAAATGTGTTTTCTGGTAAGTTAAGTATGTGCAGCCTGTTTGAACTCCGAATATATCTTGTTTCTAAGAGCAGAGGGATGTTCTCCCTCCAAAACTGTCATGTAAATATAAACAAGAGCACAGAATCTGTAGCTACACAGAGCAGATGTTGAGCAAAAGGTGGGACTAATAGTATACTCTCAAAGCGTCTTGCTTCTGAATGGGCTTTTTAATCATAGTTATTAATAGGAAAGAAGCAGGAGGGAGTGGGAAGAAGAGATGTGTGTCAGGAGGACAGGAAAGGGCAAAACAGGATGACTACTGTGAAAGCTATGGCATGTTTGCCAAGTTGAAAAGGATTAGTGGGCTTTGTGGGCAAGTGAATAGGCAATGAGACTGGAACAGAATTTACAGGTAAGAGGGAACTTTGTGTATGAAAACACCCGAATTGGAATGTACCAATGGCTGGCCTCCTTTGGGAGTTGAAACCATACTGGAATTTTGGTTAAAAAACCATTAAAATGTTTCCCTTTAGACCAATGCTTGTTTTGAATACCTCGTACTGTCCCTTTGAAACATCCTTTAGTCTGATACTAGGGAGGGCTTGATGGTCTTTGTGCAGGCCATCATGCAGAAAAAGAAAGTGGAGGGTAAGTCAGTGCATCACTGTTTCTGAAGAAAATAGGTCAGAATGGTTGCCCATCATGATCGCAATGGCTGACATTTATTGAGCCCTTACTCTGTGTCAGACCTCTGCTCTCGGAGCTTTACATAGATTGTCTTTTTTAAATCAAATAACCTTGTGAGAAACACTCTGGATTATCCCATTTCGTGGCAGTGAGGGACAAGACACTGAAATTCAGAGAAGCTAAGTAACTTGCTCAAAGCCACACACTTTGTAAAAGGCTGAATTGGAATTTGAACTTGAGAGCCCTTCTCATTAGCCTCTAGGTTCTTCTGCTTCCCAAAGGGGTGGGAAGATTAGGCAATTTCATGATCCTAATAGATACCATAAAGGCTGTTCTGTGGGGAGTATCTGCTCACCAGTAATTAAATAGGAAGCAGAAGTGTTTGGGGTAAAGTGGAAAAAATAAGACAGGACCAAACCAAAGTTTGGTTCCCAAACTTTACTGCTGCACATTAGAATCATCTGAGGAGCTTTAAAAAAACCCAAACCCATTAAAATCAGAATGTCTGGAGGTGGAAGCCAACCATCAGTGTTTTTTAAAGATTTCTCAGATAGTTCCAGTGAACAGCATGATGTAGGAAACAGTCTGATGAGAAGACAACAGGTGTGTGTGTCTGTGTGTGTTTGTGTGTGTCTGTGTGTGTGTATGAGAGAGAGAGGGAGAGAGAGAGAGAGAGAGGGAGGGTGAGAGGGGAGAGGGAGAGAAATATTAAAGCAACAGGATAAACTTTCCACTTAAAGAGTTGAATGTGTCTGTTGTCTAAAACCTTTAACTACTAAGGACTTGGAAAAGCAACAGGGTTTTGTTTTTGTTTTTTCCAAATTGTAGGTGTATACTATTTAGTTAATGCCTGTTGTTTATTCTCTCAAAGAAATAATCATTACCTTACCAAGTTCATCGGTTCTCAACCCTAGGCTTCATGTTAGAATCACCTAGGGAATTAAAAAAAAATTTTTCCTGGGGTGCCACCTCCAGGGATTCTGATTTAATTGCCCCTTGGTGGGCTGGAGGCGGAGGTATATTGTTTGCACTCCCAAGGCAACTCTAATATGCAGCCAGGATCGAGAACCTCCTTAGTGGCTCATTCCTACAGGTTCCTGGAATTGCCATCCCCTGGGAAAGCACTTTTCTTGGTTCTTTTTTTTTTTTTTCTTTTTTACTAACCCTAATCCCCTGCTTGCAGTGGAGCCAGGCAGATCCAGTTTCCCACTTTCCATAGCACCCATACTTGTCACTTTCACCATGATCTCTGGGGTGACCTGCAGGGCTCTGGGCCACAGAAAGTGGCAGCAGCTCCCTTCCGTGGGTAAGTATGCTTCCCTCTTTCTTGCCAGCCATGAGTCCTGGCCATGATTCAAATATGACACCTTAGGGTCAGCCATCCGCCCAAGTTTGTTTTCCACTCTCACCGAGGGGAGCTGCCTCGTGAGCCAATAAGATTGTTTCCTGGTATCCCAGATGCTTCTGTGAAATGTTCTGTACTTCAAGGTGAAACAATGACTAGCCCCTCCTTGGGAGAGACGCACAGGGCTCCTAGTGCCTCCTCTTCTGGTATGTGATGTCTCTGTAGCCAGCTACAGTTTTTTTTTTTTTTTCTCCTACAGATATTTTATCCTTTTAAGGCAAACAGCCTGCGCTCAGGCTGAGGAGTACTTTCCAGGGAGGCTTCAGAGAAAGCAGAGCTAGTACATCAAGCTCTCAGCCCCCTTTCCAGACGGTCTGGTCTGAGTAGTGAACAGGGCTGGGCCCTGCTGGCAGACGAGAGGACTGATGTGACGGTTGTAGCAGGAGAATCTTGGTGTGTCCCTCAGAAAAGCTCCCGAAAGCGCTGGGAATTCCTACGCCTTGTGGTCACAACCTCACTGCTGCTCCCATTTCCAAGTTTTGGGTCTCTCTCTAGCCCTTTCCCCTTATATTGTTAAAAAACAAAACAAAATACAAAGTCTTTAAGATGTCCCTAATTTTCTCTGATAGGAGCCTATTTACATGTGTAATTGAATCATTATCTTCTCAGGTAAGGATCAATCAGTTATAGTACTTTATATAAGTGATGAAAACAGCTAATATAATTACTAATACTTTTTTGGTAAAAAAAAAAAAAAATCTCTTTCGAATTGGAGTCAGTGAGAAGCTTTCTTGCTTCTTTCTCCCTCCTTCTAAAACATGAAAATGTATTCAGCTGACAGTGTAACAGTAGAGTAGATGTCATAAGGCTGCGCAGAGGGTTGGGGACATTAATTACATAGGGAAAATAATCATAAGGAAAGTAAACACTTTCATTATGAATCCAGTTTCTTGTCATGCATTTGATTATTGGACCTAAATGGGAAGGACAAGAGGAATTAGCAACAATAAACGAAACAAAAACTAAAGCATGTGTTCAGCTGTGTAGCTTAGCAGTTAGCAGCAGAAAGAGGGTCAGCATTGATGGTAGGACCCTGGGAAAGGATCTGTGTCTTAGAATTTTTATAACCCAAGATACAAAAGGATGGGGAATTGTATAGAAAAAGAATCAGTGACAATTTAGTGTCAATATATGCTACTTCCACCTGTATCTACAATTTTTTAAAAAATGTTAATTACCTTTGGCTGTCTAAAGATCATAAGTGCTAATTGAACTTCACCAGAAATCCTTTATAACAGGTGCAATTTCATTGCCTTCCATATAGAGGTGAAGTAACTTAAGCCCTGCAAAAGTATATGTTAATAGTTTAAATTGTTAATAGGTCTCAAAAACAGATCTCTTAATGCTGTGGACCTTCTAATGCTCAGTTATATTTTCTTACTTTAAGACCATATCTGCTCTTTATGAGTAGCATTGTATTTCTTTGAACTTGAAATAATTATAGTATCAGCAGTCAGTTTAATTTGGTTAATTGTGTTCCATGTCAGTGATGACAAATACACTTTAGTTAAGCACAGTAGTTTTGCTGTTTTCTAAAACAATTGTATTACAGTGCTATCACGCTTTCACTAGATTTAGGCCAAGGAATAATGAGATAATGTGGGGGAAAAACATCTCTTTCTGAATATACTGTAGATCATCTTAATGGTCCAACTCTATCAATAAATTATGGTGTTGACAGTGCTTCTAAGTCTGGACTGGGAGGAAAGAAAAAAAGAGTTGTCATGACAAGCAAGAAAAATGGGAATTTAAAATTTTGCCCCCCTGGAGTTATTGCTACTGATGGACTGCAGGGTGGATTGGTCATTCTTTTTGGCGTTTACAGGTGGCTGGCGAGCATGCTATATAAGCCAGCATAGCTCTCACTTACATCTTCTTAAGATGTGCTCTGCCTAAATCACTGGTGACTGAAAAACACATTTTATATTACCATCAGGGAGAAAAGATGGCCTCATATTTGACTTGCATGGTTTTGACAGGGTGTCACCATACCCTTTACAGAGGAATATTAAACATCTAAAAATGACAAGTACTACTTTGCTAAGCCTGTAGTGGCAACTCATGCCAGTGGAAGGAGAGAAAAGAAAAGATGCGGAGGAATAAAGCCTAGAGTCCGCTGCTTGCGCTGTGGAGCTCTGTGTGAATCATGGTCTTCGTTCTGCCTAACTGCAGCAAGTAGAAGGGGAAAAAGTGGAAGCAGTGACGGGTTTTCTTTTCTTGGACTCCAAAATCACTGCGGATGGTAACTGCAGTCATGAAATTAAATGACACTTGCTCATTGGAAGGAAAACTGTGAAAAACCTAGACAGCGTATTAAAAAGCAGAGACATCACTTTGCCAACAGCAGTCCGTGTAGTCAAAGCTATGATTTTCCCAGTAGTCATGTATGGATGTGAGAGTTGGACCATGAAGACTGAGTCCTGAAGAAATGATTCTTTCAAGTTGCGGTGCTGGAGAAGACTCTTGAGATTCTCTTGGGCTTCAGGAATATCAAACTAGTCAATCTTAAAGGAAATAAACCCTGAATATTCACTGGAAGAACTGATGCTGAAGCTCCAATACTTTGGCCATCTTATGCGAAGAACTGACTCGTTAGAAAAGACCCTGATGCTGGGATAGATTGAAAGCAAAAGGAGAAGGGGGCCGCAGAGGGTGAAATGGTTAGATAGCACCATTGACTCAATGGACATGAGTTTGAGCAAACTCTGGAAGATAGTGGAGGACAGAGGAGCCTGGCATGCTGCAGTCCATGGGGTCGCAAAAAGTTGGACACAACTTAGTGACTAAACAACAATAACACATATTTAGTAACTAGCTGAGGATACCAAAGGTTAGAAAAGGAAGTCCAGAGACACTCAGCAAAGTAAGAGTCATTTTTTGGTTGGGAGATCTGTTCAGTGAATCACTCTTTTATTTTGAGAACTTTTACAGTTCTGAATTTTTAGAGGAAAATCCTTTTTCTCCCACAGCATTTGGTACAGTGCAAAATGAAAGAATTGCTCAAAGTTTCTAGTCATTCACTTAATACTTTGTAAAAATATAATATTCAACTCCATTATCCATTTGTATGAACAATGTTTCTTGTAGATCCGAAAAGCTTTAGAATATTTTGAAAGGAACTCTGCTTGACTGTTTCTTTATAGTGGTAGCCTTCATCAGGGGCTAGTCATTTTCTTCAAAATCTAACTTCAGACTTTTAGTTGTTCTTCATAAAAGAAAAATACAGCATGAAAAATTGTAATCTGCCTGACTGCCTTCTAGATGTTTTAGTATTATTTAGTATGGAGATCTACACTCTCTTACTGAAAGAAAAAAAGAAACAAGAACTAAATGACTTCTTGTTCATGAAGCATTGAATAGCATAAAATTAAATGATTATTACTTTGAAATAGTCCTCATGAAAAGGAATGGCAAAGAAATACAATAAGGAGCCCACTGTGAATGAAACATTTTTTATTAGCTTCTTGCCACCTCTTTGCATACTTCATGAATTCATCTGGCCTTTGCCTTTTTTATGCTTTGCTTAAGGCATTAAGATGTCTTTTTCCCCTTCTTTTTGAGTTTTGGTGGGAAATAGCTAGTGTATTTTTTTTAAAGAGGTTTTTGTTTTTTTGAAAGAGAACTACTAGAAGAGTATAGTCTGTGGCATTGGAAATAATATTGAGTAGGTACTGAGAAGTTCTGGGAATGGAGAAGTTAGATGCTTTGAAGCATTATATATGTATGAGTGTTTACATGCTTATGGATTATTACAAGAAATTATTTCAGAGAATTCTGATATTTAAAGAGAATCCTGTTATTTCCACTGAAAGTTAGAGTCCATCTATAATATGGTTATTTTAAGCAATCCAGAGTTACCCTTCTATTACCTCAAAAATTAAGAGATAAAAAGAACTGATATAAAAAAAAAAAACACTTTGGTAAAGAGCTCACAGCAGAACATGCTGAGGTAAACCAGGTGAAGCACGTCACCAAAACCTTCATACTAAAATGTGAGACAGAACACTGCTCATCACAGAGAAGGCTATCTTTCCCAGTTGACCCTTTCTCTTCTGTGGCTTGTCTTTTTCTTTTGGTACCACCGCTGAAGTCCTGTGACCTGTAAGTCATTTATCATCACAGAGCAGTGCTCTGTCTTCTGGATTCCTAAGGGTTACTGTCAGTGTGATAGATGGAAAAGATCTCAAGTAGACATTATTTGTCTTGGCAAGAGTGGCTTTTTCTGCTAGATGAACTTAGAGGTCATTAAATAACACCGAGGTGAACCCTTGCTAGTGAGTTTTTAAATCATGATAGATTTCCCCCTTTTCTTCTTGACTACCATCACCATATTTCAAAAGTTCTTTTTGTAGTTCAGTCTATTGCTTCATCATGATTAAGGGTTTCTTGTTCAAACTAGACTCATTCTTTATCTTTTCTTCTTTTTTTTTCCCCCTAGACATAGAACAATCACTCTCATCTTTACTGAAATCCTTTATAAAATGAAGGTAATAATTGTCACTTTTAAGCCTGGTCTTTACTGGCCAATTAGTGTTGCCACTGCTGCTACTGCTAATTATTACTAAAATATTTGCCTGACTGTAGACTACATAAGCTTTCTCATTTAATTCTCACAGTAATTTGATAAAGTAGGTACCCTTCATCCCATTTATTCAGATAGAGAAAGTGAGGCACAGAGAAGTTAAATAACTTGCTCAAAATAAAATCGTAGGTTGAAACAGGCAAAAGCACGTGTGTGTGACCCCAGAGTCCATGCGTGTTCTCTCTGTGCCATGAGTCTCGTTGATTGTCCCAACAACTCATTTTTTTAAAGGATATGTCCTATTTCAATTCTCTTTCATGATTGTGCTCCTTTTTGTGGTAGTGGTGGTGGTGGTTTAGTCACTAAAGTTGTGTCTGATTCTTGTGAGCCCATGGGCTGTGGCCTTCCAGGCTTCTCTGCCAATGGGATTTTTCCAGGCAAGAATACTGGAGTGGATTGCCATTTCCTTCTCCAGGGGAATCTTCCCAACACAGGAGAACCCTGGTCTCCTGCATTGCAGGTAGATTCTTTACCGACTGAGCTCAGGGAATTTTTCATATATCCACATTTTTTCATGCCCATATAGTGATAAACATGTGGTGGCCAAGAATTATCCCTTTTTGAGACTAGTAAACCTAAGTATCAAGGAAGCTCTTCTTTTAGGAAACTGTATTTCTGTTGTGTTCAAATTGTTACCTAATACGGTTGCTTGTGCCTAAAGCAGTTTTTGCTGTATCATATGCAGAAAACTTTCTCTGTCTTTTGTCCTTTCACATTTTGTTTTCATTTGTTATCAGTTAAGAATGTTTTTAGTGGCCTGTGCCACTAATTTTAAATTTAAATTCTCATTTTAAAGAAACATTTCCTCATTTATCAATGCTCTATTTCCTTATCTATTTCCCCCTAAGTGTTAGCATCTTAATTTAACTGAGTATTATTAGAAAGTTTATAAAATACCTTCTGATTCTTTTTTTTTTTTTTCTGGTAACATAGTCTGAGAATTAGTTTTCAGTTGTTTATTTGTTCAATTTTTACCAAATATTTCTTAAATGATTACTCTAGTGTAGAGCTCTGTTAGATGTAGCTCTTTCTCAACCCCAGATATGCTAGGAAAAAAATAAAAAGACATTACCTTTTCAGGGTTTTTACAAGAATTGAGCTCAGGGTACATGGACTGGAGGCTGATGTCCAGTTCTCAGTGTCTGACTTTGTCGTGCTGTGTACTTTGTCTTCTTCATGTCCCTCCGAGTCTGAATTTCTTCAGGCGGGTCATTATTTGGTTAGCATCTCCTTCTCTTGCAAGATGGTAAATGCCATGAACACAATACCAGTTTCTCTTCTGCTCCATCTTGTAACTTTGGAGCCCAGAATAGGGCTGGCGCCCAGTAGAGGCTTGGTAACTCTTAGCCAGAAGAAGGACAGAAAAGAAGCCTCTCCAAGTTCTTGGCCCTCATATGCTTCATCTTTGAAATTTAAAATTTTGAAAATGGGAAGCATATCACTGGCTCAATAGAGCTTGGGGGCATCTTTGTCTTGGCCAGAAGAGTTTTACAAACTTTCAACTTGAATGCCTTGTTACACCTTTGTGGGAGGCCCTGTGCTCCAAGAGTTCATCACAGCCCCTGACACTCTATACAGTCTTTATCTAGCTCATCATCTCTCTTGTTTGTGTTATCTCCTGGCCTCTGAAGGCATTTCAGATTTCCACTTGGAAACTTGCGATTGCATGGTCTTGAAAAGTCCCTTCTAGTTGGAATAAGATGAGATTCTAAATTACCTTTCTACAGAAGCATATTTTTTCTCCAACTGAA
This sequence comes from Cervus canadensis, assembly GCF_019320065.1. Lineage (NCBI taxonomy): Eukaryota > Metazoa > Chordata > Mammalia > Artiodactyla > Cervidae > Cervus > Cervus canadensis. The sequence goes on from NC_057393.1 coordinate 41,783,007, forward strand.
ATGTCTCAACTTAAGCTCTGTGACATAAAACCTCATAAATAGGTTAACACCTCAAAAAGTAACTGGGTTAATTGAGAAATACATGCCTGGAATGAATGGGAATAACTTAAAGAATGATCTATCAAAAATTTAAATCCTTTTTTGTGGACACAGAATTCTCACTAACAAAATCCTGTCAAGTTTATGATAATAGCTTGCTGATTTTAACTATCCAAATAGTCACATAGATTTTAATATTATGAGATGATGGAGATCATTAAACTCATGATAAAATAAAATTTCATTAGGTGTTTACCTCAAGAATAACCATAATAAAATAGGGAACATTAAAGATTGATTCTGTTTGGCATATTTTCTCTTAGCTCTTCAGAATGGAACCTGAAAACACTGAATCCTAAGAAAAAAAACTTTTTAAAAACTCTTATCTGACCTTATGCTTCTGTTAATGGCTGAAGTTAAATTCCTAAAAGACCTATGTATCAATGCAACTGTGTATCTTGTATCTAATAAAAAGTGAAGCTTAATAACATCTATTAATTGGCTGGAGAAGTAAATGTAGGTCATTTATGCCTCACAGTATCTAAATGGATAAAGGAGAACAGATCATTTCCATTTTACAGAAGAGATGATTAAGGATCAATGAGGTGAGGTCACACAACCCATAAGTGATAACTCTGTCAATACAGCAGCTCCATAAGTGATAACTCCATAACCCATAAGGGATAACTCTGTGACTCCAACAGCTCATAAGTGATAACTCTGTAAATACAACAGGCTATCAGACTCAGTTCATCCTTCTTTCCACACTGTGTGCAGCATCAATGCATCATGAGATGGTCTTGAGAATCCACTGAGTTCTGTGGTTCAGCAGTGCATTTATGGAAAATCCAAGCAGGTAGGCTCAGAACACAGCATATACAATGGATATGGGCATGGGCTCCCTTTCGGTTGCTACTTTCCTACTCACAAGGAGTATGAGATTGAGTCTATCTGAGCTTCTGTTTTCTCATTGTGAGTGAGGATTTAATTAGAGATCTTGTTTGTGAGTCCCTCAGTACAGGATATAAAACATATTATGGAGTTCTGCAAATAGCGGAAGACATAAGCTGTTGAAATTATCATTATATTTTCAGTGTTACTAAGTTAAACCCAATTCCATTGTTGTTGTTCAGTTGCTGAATTGTGTCTGACTCTTTGCAGCCCCATGGACTGCAGCACGCCAGGCTCCCCTGTCCTTCACTGCCTCCCAGATTTTGCTCAAACTCATGTCCATTGAGTCAGTGATGCCATCCAACCATCTCATCCTTTGTTGTCCCCTTCTCCTCCTGCCCTCAGTCTTTCCTAACATCAGGGTCTTTTCCAGTGAGTTGCTCTTTGCATTATTAGAGTTCTGTAAACATTGCACTCATCTCACATGCTAGTAAATTAATGCTTAAAATTCTCCAAGCTAGGCTTCAGCAATACGTGAACTGTGAACTTCCAGATGTTCAAGCTGGTTTTAAAAAAGGCAGAGGAACCAGAGATCAAATTGCCAACATCTGTTGGATCATCAAAAAGCAAGAGAGTTCCAGAAAAACTCTTTCTGCTTTGTTGACTATGCCAAAGCCTTTGACTGTGTGGATCACAATAAACTGTGGAAAATTCTTCAAGAGATGGGAATACCAGACCACCTGACCTGCCTCTTGAGAAACCTGTATGCAGGTCAGGAAGCAACAGTTAGAACTGAACATGGAACAAGAGACTGGTTCCAAACAGGAAAAGAAGTACGTCAAGGCTGTATATTGTCACCTTGCTTGTTTAACTTATATGAAGAGTACATCATGAGAAACACTGGGCTGGAGGAAGCACAAACTGGAATCAAGATTGCTAGGAGAAATATCAGTAACCTCAGATACGCAGATGACACCACCCTTATGGCAGAAAGTGAAGAAGAACTAAAGAGCCTCTTGATGAAAGTGAAAGAGGAGAGTGAAAAAGTTGGCTTAAAGCTCGACATTCAGAAAACTAAGATCATCTGATCCCATCATTTCATGGAAAATAGATGGGGAAACAGTGGAAACAGTGTCAGACTTTATTTTTGAGGGCTCCAAAATGACTGCAGATGGTGATTGCAGCCATGAAACTAAAAGATGCTTACCCCTTGGAAGGAAAGTTATGACCAACCTAGAGAGCATATTAAAAAGCAGAGACATTACTTTGTCAACAAAGGTCTGTCTAGTCAAGGCTGTGGTTTTTCCAGTAGTCATGTATGGATGTGAGAGTTGGACTATAAAGAAAGCTGAGTGCTGAAGAATTGATGCTTTTGAACTGTGGTGTTAGAGAAGACTCTTGAGAGTCTCTTGGACTACAAGGAGATCCAACCAGTCCATCCTAAAGGAGATCAGTCCTGGGTGTTCATTGGAAGGACTGATGTTGAAGTGAAACTCCAATCTTTGGCCACCTGATGCAAAGAGCTGACTCATTTGAGAACACCCTGATGCTGGGAAAGATTGAGGGCAGGAGGAGAAGGGGACGACAGAGGATGAGATGGTTGGATGGCGTCACCGACTCAATGGACATGGGTTTGGGTGGACTCTGGGAGTTGGTGATGGAAAAGGAGGCCTGGCGTGCTACAGTTCATAGGGTCGCAAAGAGTTGGACATGACTGAGAGACTGAACTGGAACATCTTTTAACCAAACTGAAGAGCACAGGTGGAAAGTGTGTCAGTCATGACAAGGTCCCAGAGGACAGCCAGTGCAACCCAGCCTGGTTTTGTGGGGTCTGACTCAGGAAGACTGAGTAATGGCAAGATTCCCGTGTTGACTTCCGTGGGCTAACTGTGGATAGGGAACGGCAAATATAAAGCAAGCTTGCAGGTTTGTAATTATGCCATTTAGTTCATTCAGTGAGCAGTTAGAAGCCTACAGAGAGGTCAAGAATGGATTTCTAAGTTTGAATTGAGAACCACGTAGTTCATTTATATTAGGGAATCATAGTGAAAAACAGTTGTGTAGTATCTGAAGGAAAAGCTGTCTGTATTCTAAAGACAGGAGGAATATTTGTGGTAATTCTTAGCAGATGCATTTATGTGACATTGTACAATAGTAATATTATTCTTAACATTGATTTTAACTTGTGGGCCATTGTACACGTGGATTGGGGCACTGCTGCCCTGGTGCATTTTTAAAGACCCACTGCTTTAATGATGTGATTTTAATCCATCAGAAATATTTAGAGCAAAATGCCTTTTCTCTTTCCTGAACTCTTTGCATAGACGTTATTCACTGATAATGGTTTTCTATTTGAAAGCCCTTCATTCCCAAGTTGAATATTTGCTGTCCAGGCTGAGAAACTATTAGATGCAGAACATAATCTTAGCCTATAAATGTTTTCTCTTACTGACTTTTATACTGCATTTCAAGATGTCTTTTCACAAACATTATGATTGTGGGTAAAAGCAATAACAGGCCTATTAACTTATGGAGGAATACATTAATTGTCTCAGACAAATTCATGACAGGTGTGGTGATAAGCTGATAGTGGAAAGCTTTAGAATAAGGATAAAAATACTAGTTTATCCTGAAATGTTTCATGTTACCAAAAAGATACGTTATTTTCAACAACTTTATTGTGATAGAATTTGCATACCATAAATCTCACCCACTCTACATGTATATTAGTACAATGATTTTTAATAAATTTGTAGAGTTGGCAACTACAACTATAGTTTTGGAACATAGGTGTTATGGTCCAGATTACCCGGGGCCCACTTTTGGTCAATCCTTGCTCCACCTCTGCCCCTGGACACACAATGATCTGTTTTCTGTCTCTATAAATCACCTTTTAATACATTTCATACAAACAAGCATCTTATTTTGCAAATGGTATCAATTCCCTTGAGGGACTGTGTGATATCAATTTATGGTTTACTCAGTGAAGTTTAGAATATTAAGATTGTTTTTGGATCCAGGATATTTGTTGTTAACCTTAAGTCTTATTAGTGTCAGAAAAGCTCATCTGTTCTGTTTTTTGGTTTTTGTTTTTGGAGTAATGCAGAAACTGAGGAATTGAATTTCGTACACAGATTCAGTATGTTAGTGTTGCAATGATTTGATTAACAGTAACAATAGCAGTCATAGTAGCAGGTTGTCATTTATGGAATACTTACTGGATTCAGGCATTGTACTGGGGGATAATATGAATTTTCCCCCTAATCTTCATAGTAGTTTTGAAAGGTAGAGAGTATTTGCTCCATTTTAGAGACAGCAAAAGTGAAGCATACTCAGAGAATTTAAATAATTTGCCCAAGACCACACAATGCTGCCCGAGTCCAAGTCTGTGCTTTTGGCTACTATATTGAGAGTTGTTTATCTACAGGGACTTTGTAAGCAGACAGTATGTTTTATACCTTTCTACAACTTCCCAGCTCTTTCCAATTTTTTTTTTTTTTTTAGCACTAATATATTTCCTTGATATTGGCCTCCCACTTGCCATTTTGGCTTCCCATGCGTAGTCTGCCAAGTAATAAAAGAAGTGAGCATGGATAAGTTACAGATAAGTTCCAGTCCCTGAGGCGAATATAGAACTGGTTAGGGAGCTATTTGTGAAATGAAAGAGACAAAGAGGAGCTATTTGGATTGTGAAATAAAAGAATGGACAAGAGTACATGAGAGAAATGTAAGACAGAAGACTTTATAAAACTTGAGACGAAGGGAGAAATTTCAGTTATCTCAATGTGCCTGAGGTGGTGATTTCATGAAGAAGGTGTTTCATGAAGAAGGTGAGGAGGGTTTCAATAAACATCCTCTTTTGGGTACAGCTTTTTGGAAAGGAAGAATTCTAATGGGCTTTTGTGCCAGTGGGGCTGAAAACAGACGAACAAGACTAAATGGTCTCCAAAGTAGGTGGTCCTACCCCCAGTGGGACATAACTCTGATTAGGTGACTGGCTGACTCCGCTTTGTCTCACTGAAGACCCTGCCTCGCTACGTGGCTGGCTGTATACCCCAGAAGCCTTTGCTCTGATGCCAGTCCATCCTGCCTGGTGCAAAGGCCTGTGGGTTATGAGCCAGTTGGGGAGCTTGCCAGACCTGTTGCTTATTCAACAGTGAAATGAGGTGGCACTGTTAGCTTTCTTTGTTATTATGCAGGTACAGGAATTACGTTTCAGAGTGAGAGAATAAGGAATAATTTTACTTCAGTGATTCACTGGGGATTGATGAAAGGAATTTCAGGGACAATAAACTGTTTCATGCATTTGCAATAGGCTTCAAGCCTCAGTTTCACAATTGGTTGGAAGTCTTAAATTCCATTGACCAAATCTGGATTTTCTTAAATCAGTAATAGCAGAGTGAGTGATGTTTGTGTAATAAGAATCAGCTTTGATAAATATGTAAGTACAAGGTAACTATGAATTCAAACTATTAGAATTATATACCCACATACACAAATGATTTAGAGCAATTTCATAAAAATGCAAATGGTAGCAACAAGAGTTTCAAAAACACCCCATAAGTCACTGACTTGCTTGATACTGTTTCTGTGTGTTATACAATCCAGAATGGTGGGCAGGGCATAATAGATGCAGTATTACCTGGACTCAGAACACCAGCATCACTTGGGAACTTGTTAGAAGTGGAAGATCTTAAGTCTCACCTCAACTCACTGAATCAGGAACCTTGGGCTAGTGCCCTGAAATCTCTATTTTAGCATTCCTTTAGGTGATTCTGATGTGCCCTAATGTTTAGGAATTCCTGAAATAATAGGATGGGAATTTAAAACAAAATGTGGGAGACTGTACCATAAACATTACTGAAAGCAGTTATCAAACCAGTGATCAAAACAGTGGCTGGGAGTCATAGTTAGGGGCTGTCTCTCTCTGCATTCTGCTGCAAATTGGAATATCCCTTTTAATTCAAGTCCCATCTGCCTTTGATTTACAGGAAACTTCTTCCCACACCACTGTGAAATGGTATTTCCTTGGGATTATTTTAGGTCTGAATTTTTTAGGTCTAATTTTCTTTGGTACTTAATATAATATTAAATATTTTGCTAATTATTATTGCATATATAAATGTGTGTATACATGCACACACTCAGGTACCATCTCCTCAAAGATGTCCTTTCTGAGCAGCCCCTGGTCACTTTCGTATCTAGTATTTTCCTTTGCATTACTTTACCTTGGATTCTTCATAGCACTTCATTATCTAAAGTTGTCTATTTATTTGTTTTCTAGTTTTCGTTTGTCCAGCTTGCCTCTGTTAATCCTGGCTCCAGGTCATGGGACAGTGGGTAGCAAGTGACAGTAGTTCATTGAATGAGTGACATGTCTGTCTTCATCTAGGTTGTAAGCTACCAAGGGACAGAGCTGGTGATAAATTATAAATACAAACCGAAAGAGACTAGTGTGGTATCTGGGGCTCAGAAAGCACTCACGCAGCATTCTTTTTTCCATGCCTTTCTCCTCTCCTGTTCTTATCGCTTTCTGCTTCTGACAGTTCTTTGTACTGAATGTGTGCTTGGAGAGAGATGAATGTAATAACTGAGACAGCTTTTAAAATGTTTTAAACAATTAACATTAGTAATTAGAAAATAAAATGAAATATATCACTTTTCTCCATGTTTTGATTAGTACGAATTATTTATTGAATGCCTAATAGAATTTCTAGAAATTGAAATATGAAAGTTCCCATTTTCTTCAGCACCAAGATATATTTTTAAAGTTACCTTCATACTTTATTGCTAAACAGTTAAAATCTATAACATAGTGTAGATTTACATTTTTCCCCTGAGATCTTTGCAATTCAGTTTTTGTTTTTTTTTAACAGATTTTTGAAAGATTGCACAAAGGTACACACTCAGATGGTAAAGAATCTGTCTGCCTGAAATGCAGGAGACCCATATGTGATCCCTGGGTCAGGAAGATCCCCTGGAGAAGGGCATGGCAACCCACTCCAGTATTCTTGCCTGGAGAATTCCATGGACAGAGGAGCCTGGGGCACTACAGTCCATGGGGTCACAAAGTCAGATATGATTTAGCAACTGAATAACAACAACATCATCTTTTATAAGCAGAGCCAGCATTCACATTTTAGATTTTTTTCATTTTGAAAATTATTTTAGTTCACAATTAACATTTGAGGCACTTGAAGCTCACAGAGGTTAAGCAACTTGATCAGAGTCACAGAGCCGTATATACAAGTGAAATGAGGATTTGAAACCAGTTCTGGTTTAAAAAAAAATTCTGTGAAGATTGCTTAGTGCATTCCATTCATTTTACAGGTAATAACGAGGTCCAGAGAGTTTGTGATCTGGGGTAACATCATGGATTAAGGAAAGTCCAGACCTGGGTTTTTTAATACCTAATACTATGCTCTCCTCATTTCCTACGGTGACCTCTAGTTTCCAGATGTTTCTAAATTATTGTTCTCGGAAATTACACTTGTTGAAGAAGTAAAGGCAGCTTCCTTATGGTTTCTATTTGCTGTGTTAACTCCCAGAACGTTTTGATCAAACAGTTTGGCTCTCGTGTTTTTTGTAATCTAATACCTAAGTGCTGGTAATCAAGCTGGGGGCTTTATTTGCTCAGGCACAGCCAGAGTGTATTATAATCCCCCATTTCCTTAGTTGCCTTCAAGAGTAAAATAAGCCATTTCATTTAAAACTAATAGCTCCAATCTTATTTCTACCCTATTTCTACCTTATTCAGTGAGGGAAACATCATAGTTAACTGTACTTTCAGTTATTTTCAGTACTACTTCGAGGGAATTCTTTGATGGGCGCCAGCTAACATGTGTGGCTTTGCTGCTTTTAGACAAACTCATGTATTGGAGCAGAGCGATACTCCAGAAACCACACTCTGAGTCAAAGCAAATTACCTTGCCGTCTGCCTGAGTACTTTACAGATTTACACATCTTCTCAACAAGATTTGTAGGTATCAGATTTTTGTAAATCAAGGGCTTGAAGCTTACTAGAGAAACTCACATTTAAAGTAGACACTGGATTCTTTTTTATTGAAAGTGACTGATTCAGGGGAAAAGAAATTGAAGGCTTTTGGCAGACTCTGAGGATGTAGAAAACTTGAGATGTATTGTTTTTGCCTTTTTTTTCCAGAGGTAAAGTGCATTGTTTTTAATTGTGAGGCTTTTATGATTTGTTTGTACTTAGATTTGTATGTTACATACTTCTATAAAGGGTATGTGCATAATGTCATTATATAAGAATTAAAAATAGGCAATGCAAAAAAAAGTAAAATTAAAAAGGCAATGCATCATTTTATTTAATAAGCTTGATAGGTTATTTTTAAAAAGCTAAATAAAATCGAGGCACAATAGCTTGATAGAGATAGAGTTGGAGGGAATGGAAAAGAGGAAAATGTACAGAAAGAGACATGGGAATTTTAAACTGATCCCAGGCTGTGTAATGATGCTTGGTCCCTCAGCCCCTATTCTTCTAATCACTGAAGCTAAAGAGATTAACCCTTAGACTGCTTTTGTCCATGGACTAAAGACTAAGCCTGTGCTTATTTAGCCACTCTAAATAGGAATTTTGGGCTCTGTAGCCCAGTCCACATTCCTGCTGGTCCCACTTAACAGAGTCTGGAGAGCCAATAGTATGGTGATTCAGCCCTTGGGCTCTGAGGTCAGAGAAACCTGGATTCAGGTCTGGATTTTGCTAACAGTTGTATCCGTTACTTCTCTGTGCTTTGGATTTCTCACCTGTAAAATGGGAGGTAGCAGAGTGCATGGTCAAGAGTGTGGTCTCTGGAAGTAGACCTCTCAGTTGGAATCTCAGATCTACCAATTACATGCTGTGTTACTTTAGGCAAGTTACTTAACGCATCTGCCTTCAGTGTCAAATAGGGATAGTAGTAGTTTCCGTCTCCTATTTGTGTTAGCATAAGTACACAAGATTATGTTTGTGAAGCAGTGAAAACACAGTTTGGTACATAAAAAGCACTCAGCAGATACTTGGTCTCTTCCTCCTTCCACTAACACATTGGCTCTCAACTGGGAGTAACACCCCCCACCCCGCACCGTGGGGCATTTGGCAATGTCCAGGGACATTTTGTTTGTCCTAACTGGGAGGAGAGTAGACCCCAGGGATGGTGCCAACCATCCTACAATGTACAGGACAGCCTCCACAATGAAGGATGATCTGTTCCCAAATGTCAACAGTGTACTAGCCTCACTAGCAACCTAATTCCCTTTAGGGCTAGGATTCTGCTCCAACTCTTCTACCCTAGTCTGGACCCTTTACCTCAGGTTCCATAACTGTCCCTATGGTACCCATAGTGGGTTATTCATTGATGTGACTTTTCAGACTGGCTGGATCTTCAGCTGTTGCTAATGGCTGGTGATCTTTTTTCTGTTATCTGTTCTGGCTGACCATCATCCTGCTGTGAATACTCACGATGCTGACCGGTCATCTTAATTCTGAATTTCCTGGGGCCAGACTTCATGTTGGAGGAAACCATACCAGCTGCAACCTTGGCAATTCCCCCCCCACCCCCACAATCTTAAGACTGGTGGTTGTCAGAATTTATGGCTATCTGGCAGACAGAGTCTCCACCCTACTTCCTTCTCCTCACCACCTTTGGTCTCCTTTCTGTGGGGTTTTCCTCTGTCTGAAGTTCTCTTGCCTTCAGCCCTGCAGCGCGCAGCCTGCCTCCAAGCAGTCATGGCACAGAAACTTTTGATATGGACCGCCCTCCCAGTGAACATAGAACCTGGGTGGAGTCCCACATTGATCTTTTTGGAAGGTCCGCCAGTGGAAGGGACAGAGGCCACTCTCTTCTTCCTGGCAGCTTTTTCTCTCTCAACTTTCAATGCTTGAATTCTCTCTTGGATTGTGGTTTTTGAGTCCTGAGACATGAGTAGTGAGCTAGCTCTTCTGGATCCCCTTCATACCAGGTGAGCTGGTGAAAAGCTAGCTTTCTTCTCGTGCAAAATGTCACAAGGGGAACAGGGTGCTGGGGGTCCTCTGACCTGGGTTCAGTTTTCCACTATGCCCCTTACTGGTTATGTGAACATGGGCAAATTCATTTTAATATCTTTGCGATTACTTTCTTCTTTTCCAAAATACTAAAAAGAGCTCTATCAGAGGTGGTTAGGAGAGACAGTACATATAGGGCTTAGTACTGTGGCTGCTGAGGACTGGTTATTTTTTTTAAATTTTTTTTAAAATTTAATTTTTTATTGGAGTATAGCTACTTGACAGTGTTGTGGTAGTTTCTGCTCTACAGCAAAGTGATCAGTTACTTTGTGTACACATATCCCCTCTCTTTTGGATTTCCTTCCCTTTTAGGTCACCCCAGAGCAGTGAGTAGAGTTACCTGAGTGACACAGTGGGTTCTCATGAGTCATCTGTTTTATACATAGTGGCAGTAGTGTATTTATACCAGTCCCAGTCTACCAATTGATCCCACCCTGCCTTTTGCTCTTGGTATCTATTCATTTGAATCATGCTGTGTTTGAATCCTACTACTTTCTAGTTGTATGTTCTTGGGCAAGTTCCTTAAACTCTGTGTCTTAGGCTTGCCACATCTATAAAACGTGTGTAACAATAGGACTGACTTCATAGTGTGGTTGGATGGATTCAGTGAGGACCTGTATCTAAAGGCCTGAGAATAGCCCCTGTGTTGCCCCACTCCTTCGCCTTTCCTCTGCCGCTGAGGTCTGGATTGTGGGGCAAGTGGCATAGGACACAAGCCAAGTCCAGTGCTGGTGGTCAAAGTGGGTTGGAATGGAAGCCAAGTGACGTGATGGAGATGCTCCTCCTGGAAGGGGGTCCGTGGGGGAAGGATACATAATGGGAACATGTGACCCTGTGTCAACTTTTTTTTTTTCTTTCCAGAAGCAGGGATCCTTTGGTCATGGAAAACGTCCCTATGTGCTTAGGCAGGGTTCCTAACTCTCACGATAGTCTAGAAAAACCAATACCATAACACTTTAAACTCCTTGAAATTCCCAATTTGTCCTCAAAGATATGGTTACAACTTACAAAGGAAGCCCTCCATGTTCCACTCGGATCCTCTTTGCTCCCTTCTACAATCTCTGCATGCTCCTGCCCCCTTAAAGTTCATTTTTGCTTCCGAACGCCTGAGTTGGCTGCTCTTCTTTGGAGAACTTCCCTGGAGCTATTGGCTGTTTTTCAAGCCTCAGCAGAGTTTTCATCACCCCAGGGCAAACCTTGCCAGTAACTGTCAGTTATGGGAGCCTAACAGCCTGACTCTTTTGCCTGAAAGAGATAGAAGTTTTCCTGTGAGTTCCCCCTTGCTGCGCTCTGTGAAACATGCTCTGAGGAACTTCACCTGAACTTGCACATTGGTTGACTTTTTTCTTTGGGGAGCATTTCCTTAATTTATCCTCATGTCTGGGTCTGCTTCTGGGGAACCCAGCTGCCTAAGGCAGCCTTTCTCTGAGGCTCACCCCATGTTGGAGACTCATGCCAATATATGACCGCGCTCTTCAGGAATGTCAGGAATGGGGTGAGGGCCAGAGATGGGGAAATTTAAAGAAGTAATTTTTACACCTTACTTGGTAAGAAAATAAACACCCATTTTATACTTTGACATAGTCTTAGGTAGTTATTTTAAATTGGTTTTGCTTTAAATATTAGCATTCAAGATATATGCTGCTGCTGCTAAGTCACTTCAGTCGTGTCCGACTCTGTGTGACCCCATCCCTGGGATTCTCCAGGCAAGGACACTGGAGTGGGTTGCCGTTTCCTTCTCCAATGCATAAAAGTGAAATGTGAAAGTGAAGTCGCTCAGCCATGTCCAACTCTTCCCGACCCCATGGACTGCAGCCTACCAGGCTCGTCCGTCCATGGGATTTTCCAGGCAAGAGTACTGGAGTGGGGTGCCATTACCTTCTCTGTCAAGATATATATATATATACATGTAATTATAATATATATTCTGTTTTAATAACTGGCATTGTAACAATGTTGATATTTTTTCCCTCTAATTTTCACTGTGTGATACTTTACTTTTATAAGCATTAAGGACATGTTTGTGGACTCTCTTGAGAATCAACTACAATTTATTTTCTTCATCCTCTGGGAGAAATGTGTCCTTAGTGCCAAATAATTAATCTGAAGAGAAGATTTCATAAGCTAATAGCAAGGACCAATGTTTTGGTATTTTGACCTGGCACTCTGTGGAATAAAGTTAGTGAGGAATTCACTTATATTACAAATATTTATTTTTGCGCTAGGAACTCTGCTAGATCCTGCTAATAAAGAGACTGTCATTAGGATATATTCTGTCTTGAAACTTATAAGATGTTCTCTTTTTCCCCAGTGCACTAAAATTTTATGATGATACACCTTGCTATGAGTATAATTCCCTTCATTGTGTTGAGCTCCCTGTGAGTCTTTTCAATAGGAAAACTTAAGAGTTCAGGTCTGGAATTTTAAAATTTGCTTAACATGTTTGATTGGATGAGAAAATAAGATGGCATTAGGAAAGCAAAAATAGAAAATGTCATGGCTAGCCTTAAAATGGATACTACAGGCCTTTGAAATCATAAGGGAATATTCTGGAGAACTTTTCAAATGTCTAATGTTTCAAATATGCCAATGCCTTGAATTAAGAAACCATACAGTCACTCAAATGTAAGTTCTGGGACATATCTATTTCCTATTTTGTTCACTGATAAATCCTCTGTCCAAATACAGCAATTTTTTTTTCAAAATGAAGTGCAGCTACTTTGTTGGTTGGTACACTATCAAGATTGCTGCAGCTGTTATCATCATGACTATAAGTGTAGCCCTTATTTAATATGTGTGTTCCTAGCAAAGAAAATGCATTCTTTAAGATAACCACACACTACATATGAGGAGGGAAAAACAAAACAAAACAAAAAAACCTTTCTAAACCTTGGGGATTAGAACAGAGTAACTCATAGAGGAAGTGGCCAATAAATGTCTTACCCAGATTGTGGTGAGAAAGGAGTGTAAAAGGAAATGGAGACAATAACCAAGAATTCTACAAGAGTTCTTACAAATGTTGCAAATGGAGACAATAACCAAGAATTCTACAACAGTTCTTACAAGTGTTGCAAATAAGAAAAATTACATCCTCTGGAAGTTCGCCCAATGCTGAGACATTCCTTAAACAAGCTTCTGGAACTGTGGACAAAGGGTGACGCTGAGTCTATTTACTTTTATTTCTGTGACTTCACTTACAAAGTGGTTTTGATCCAACATGAAAGTGAAGAGTTTTGGCCAAGGGAAGAGACTTCTGGCTCAGTTCTGTAGCCCGATCATCTCCCCAGTCACAAAGGAAAGGTGGAAAACTACCGTCCTGTTATGGACTGAATGTTTGTGTGTTCCCAAAATTCCTTTGTTGAAGCTCTACCCTCCCCATCTCCAACCACGTGAGTGTGTTTTGAGACAGGGTTCATAAGAATATAATTAAGTTTCAATGGGGTCGTGATGATGGAACACTGATGTGATAGAATTAGTTTCCTCGTGGGAAGTGATGCAAGAGAGCTCTCTATTCTCTCTCTGTCTGCCATGTGAGCAAACAGAGACAAGGTGGTCATCTACAGGATCTCTCACCAGTACTGAACTGATGGCATCTTCATCTTGGACTTTCAAGCCTTCAGAAATATGAGCAATAAATTGCTATTGTTTAAATCATCAGTTTATTCAGTTCAGTTCAGTCACTCAGTCATGTCCGACCCTTTGCGACCCCATGAAACGCAGCACGTCAGGCCTCCCTGTCCATCACCAACTCCCGGAGTCCACCCACACCCATCTCCATTGAGTCGGTGATGCCATCCAACCACCTCATCCTCTGTTGTCCCCTTCTCCTCCTGCCCTCAAACTTTGCCAGCATCAGGGTCTTTTCAAATGAGTCAACTCTTCGTATCAGGTGGCCAAAGTATTGGAGTTTCAGCTTCAGCATCAGTCCTTCCAATGAACACCCAGGACTGATCTCCTTTAGGATGGACTGGTTGAATCTCCTTGCCGTCCAAGAGACTCTCAAGAGTCTTCTCCAACACCGTAGTTCAAAATCATAAATTCTTCAGCACTCAGCTTTCTTTATAGTCCAACTCTCACATCCATACATGATCACTGGAAAAACCATAGCCTCGACTAGATGGACCTTTGTTGACAAAGTAATGTCTCTCCTTTTTAATATGCTGTCTAGGATGGTCATAACTTTCCTTCCAAGGGGTAAGCATCTTTTAATTTCATGGCTGCAATCACCATCTGCAGTGATTTTAGAGCCCAGAAAAATAAAGTCAGCCACTGTTTCCACTGTTTCCCCATCTATTTGTCATGAAGTGATGGGACCAGATGCCATGATCTTCGTTTTATGAATGTTGAGCTTTAAGCCAACTTTTTCACTCTCCTCTTTCACTTTCATCGAGAGGCTCTTTAGTTCTTCTTCACTTTGTGCCATAAGGGTTGTGTCATCTGCATATCTGAGGTTATTGATATTTCTCCTGGCAATTTTGATTCCAGCCTGTGCTTCCTCCAGCCCATGATTTTCTCATGGTACTCTTGTTTCTCATGGTACTCATCATGTTTCTCATGATGTACTCTTCATATAAGTTAAATAAGCTGGGTGACAATATACAGCCTTGACGTACTCCTTTTCCTATTTGGATCCAGTGTGTTGTTCCATGTCCAGTTCTAACTTGCTTCCTGACCTACATACAGGTTTCTCAAGAGGCAGGTCAGGTGGTCTGATATGCCCATCTCTTTCAGAATTTTCCACAGTTTATTGTGATCCACACAGTTTATTATGTTATGGCAACTCCAGCAGACCCATATCCTCTTCAAAGAGACTCTAGGTAATTGTCCTTGATTCAAGAAGTTTGTAATATTCTTTCAGGATTGAAATCATATCATTTTAGTATATTATTTATTTCCAATTAAAGATAAAAATTTAAAGAGATATATGTCTATAAAATTGAATAAATGACAAATAATTGGAAAGTAGAAAAAGGAAAATTAGAGGATTCTCTCAGGAGGTGCAATAAGAAGAGAGAAGGTTCATGGGAGGGAACTGTTAAAGAAAAAATCAAGAAAATTTCCCAGAATTGAAAGACATGAGTTTCCAGATGTTAAAGTCCCATAAAGAGCACAATACAGCGATGAATTTGATGTATTAACAAAGGCATATAATCATTACATTTTAGAATACTGGTGGACCTGAGGCTGGGGAGAAGGTGGGTAGATTTCTGTCCAAAGGATCAAGAATCAGGGCAGCATTATATTACTTTGAGTTAAAGGAAATTGAGAAATGCCATTGGAATTCTAAGGAAAAATGATTCCTCCACTCAGAATTCTGTACTCAATAAAATCATCACTGCCTATGATGAAAGACCAAAGATATTTCAGATATTTGACATCTCAAAAAGTTTACCACTTTATACCTTTTCTTTGGAAGATACTGGAAGATGCCCTTAACCAAAAGAGGAAGAGGATCAAGAAAGTGAGACTCACAGGCAAGGGAGCCAACACAAGAGTGAGGTGGCAAGTATTCCCAGGTTAACATGGCAGGGAGACCTAATGAAAGCTGCCCATCAAGCTTAAAGAACTTCTGATCTGGACTGCCTTTTCTAAAACCAGCTTGAACATCTGGAAGTTCATGGTTCACGTATTGCTGAAACCTGGCTTGGAGAATTTTGAGCATGACTTTACTAGCGTGTGAGATGAGTGCAATTGTGCGGTAGTTTGAGCATTCTTTGGCATTGCCTTTCTTAGGGATTGTAATGAAAACTGACCTTTTCCAGTCCTGTGGCCACTGCTGAGTTTTCCAAATTTGCTGGCATATTGAGTGCAGCACTTTCACAGCACCATCTTTCAGGATTTGAAATAGCTCAACTGGAATTCCATCACCTCCATTAGCTTTGTTCGTAGTGATGCTTTCCAAGGCCCACTTGACTTCATATTCCAGGATGTCTGGCTTTCGGTGAGTGATCACACCATTGTGATTATCTGGGTCATGAAGATCTTTTTTGTACAGTTCTGTGTATTCTTGCCACCTCTTTTTAATATCTTCTGCTTCTGTTAGGTCCCTATCATTTCTATCCTTTATCGAACCCATCTTTGTGTGAAATGTTCCCCTAGTATCTCTGATTTTCTTGAAGAGATCTCTGGTCTTTCCCATTCTGTTGTTTTCCTCTGTTTCTTTGCATTGATCGCTGAGGAAGGCTTTCTTATCTCTCCTTGCTATTCTTCGGAACTCTGCATTCGAATGGGAATATCTTTCCTTTTCTCCTTTGCTTTTCACTTCTCTTCTTTTCACAGCTATTTGTAAGGCCTCCTCAAACAGCCATTTTGCTTTTTTGCACTTCTTTTCCATGGGGATGGTCTTGATCCCTGTTTTCTGTACAATGTCACGAACCTCCATCCATAGCTCATCAGGCTCTCTGTCTATCAGATCTAGCCCCTTAAATCTATTTCTCACTTCCACTGTATAGTTATAAAGGATTTGATTTAGGTCATACCTGAATGGTCTAGTGGTTTTCCCTGCTTTCTTCAGTTTAAGTCTGAATTTTGCAATAAGGAGTTCATGATCTGAGCCACAGTCAGCTCCCGGTCTTGTTTTTGCTGACTGTATAGAGCTTCTTCATCTTTGGCTGCAAAGAATATAATCAGTCTAATTTTGGTGTTGACCATCTGGGGATGTCCATGTATAGAGTCTTCTCTTGTGTTGTTAGAAGAGGGTGTTTTCTATGACCAGTGCGTTCTCTTGGCAAAACTCTATTAGCCTTTGCCCTGCTGCAATCCATACTCCAAGGCCAAATTTGCCTGTTACTCCAGGTGTTTCTTGACTTCCTACTTTTTCATTCCAGTCCCCTATAATGAAAAGGACATCTTGTTTGGGTGTTAGTTCTAAAAGATCTTGTAGGTCTTCATAGAACCATTCAACTTCAGCTTCTTCAGCATTACTGATTGGGGCATAGGCTTGGATTACCATGATATTGAATGGTTTGCCTTGGAAACGAACAGAGATCATTCTGTCATTTTTGAGATTGCATCAAAGTACTGCATTTCGGACTCTTTTGTTGACCATGATGGCTAGTCCATTTCTTCTAAGGGATTCCTGCCCACAGTAGTAGATATAGTGGTCATCTGAGTTAAATTCACCCATTCCAGTCCATTTTAATTCGCTGATTCCTAGAATGTTGACATTCACTCTTGCCATCTCCTGTTTGACTACTTCCAATTTGCCTTGATTCATGGACCTAACATTCCAGGTTCCTATGCAATATTGCTCTTTACAGCATCAGACCTTGCTTCTATCACCAGTCCCATCCACAACTGGTATTGTTTTGCTTTGGCTCCATCTCTTCATTCTTTCTGGAGTTATTTCTCCACTGATCTCCAGTAGCATATTGGGCACCTACCGACCTGGGGAGTTCCTCTTTCAGTATCCTATCATTTTGCCTTTTCATACTGTTCATGGGGTTCTTAAGGCAAGAATACTGAAGTGGTTTGCCATTCCCTTCTCCAGTGGACCACATTCTGTCAGAACTCTCCACCATGACCCAACTGTCTTGGGTGGCCCCACACAGCATGGCTTAGTTTCATTGAGTTAGACAAGACTGTGGTCCGTGTGATCAGATTGACTAGTTTTCTGTGATTATGGTTTTAGCTGAGATTCATGGGGTTGCAAAGAGTTGGTCACAACTGAGCGACTGAACTGAACTGAACTGATCTGGACTGAAGCAGGGAATTGTCTTTGGGAGTGGTTTCACACAGATGAACTTGATAGCATGCCTGATATCTATGAATGTATTGAGAGGGATTTGCATACCTTGGGGAGAATCTAAGGAACTACATAAAAAAACAAACAAACAAAAAAAGCTAATTACCTAAAAAGAAATTAACACAAAAAACAACAGCTGTTAACAACTGGAAAACAAAATGCTACTCAGAAAAGCAGTACATGTAATGTACTACAAAAACTCTGCTCTGGAGAGCATTTATGTAGTCATGACAGAGGAAAGTGAAGTGAAAGTGAAAGTCGCTCAGTCGTGTCCAGCTCTTTGTGACCCCATGGACTGTATAGTCCATGGACTTCTCCAGAATACCGGAGTGGGTAGCCTTTCCCTTCTCCAGGGGATCTATTGAACCCAGGTGACCTGCATTGCAGGCAGCTTCTTTACCAGCTGAGCCACAAGGGAAGCCCAAGAACACTGGAGTGGGTAGCCTATCCCTTCTCCAGGGGATCTTCCCAGCCCAGGAATTGAACTGGGGTTTCCTCCAATGCAGGCAGATTCTTTACCAACTGAGCTATGAGGGTCGCCCACGTGACAGAGGAAGCATTCTGTTATGATTTGACAATGTTAGGAGGAAGAGGTAGATGAGAAGTGTGTGTATGTGTATTTGTCTAGTAGGGGGTAGGGTGGAAGGAATAGAATGAGGGCTGAATTATTTTCTTCTATTGTAGGAAGTGAATTGATAATTCCTTTCTAAAAAACAAAAAAATGTAGCAATAGAAATATGTTAATTACATATATGAAAGACAAAAATAATCTAACAAAAGCTTTAAAATGGTTAATTTAGGGGTCAGAAATCATTGGGGTCTTGGATGGGAAACTGCTATTGTAACATGCCTTGTAGAAGAATTTGAGTCTTTAAATCACCTTCATGTATAACTTCGCTAAAAAAAAATAAGGTACAGGTAAAATACATCATGATACTGAGAGACATGACTGGGGAAATAATGAATGACAAGAGATAATTGCATAAATTTAAGATAAGACCCTGAGAGGAAACAGGAAGTCTTAGGAATATCTTTTTGATGCATCTGAATAAAACTGCACTCTTTGCTTTCTATTTGAAAAACATGTTTTATTTAATGAAAATTTATTCAGTGGTAATTTATGGATAAATTGAAAAACATTTTGGAGTGAATAAAGATATAGTAGAAGGATATGTTCAATGAAATAGCATTTATGTAAAATCTCCAAATACAAAGTGATGCTGCTTATTGGTATGGATATTTATATGTGCAGTGCAGTTATAAAAATCTACATCAGGAAGGTAAAGAGGGAGAGCAGGCAAATTATCAGTGTCAGGATTGAGATTGGCATTTTGTATATTCTACATATATTAGAAGGATAATAATAAAATTTTTGAACAGCTTTATTCCAACAAATCTTGCAACTTACATGAAATGGTTTAATTATTTGTGTTACATTAATTAGTAATACACACTTCTAATACCTATCATGGCATCCGGTCCCATCACTTCATGACGAATAGATGGGGAAACAGTGGAAACAGTGGCTGACTTTATTTTTCTGGGCTCCAAAATCACTGCAGATGGTGATTGCAGCCATGAAATTAAAACACGCTTACTCCTTGGAAGCAAAGTTATGACCAACATAGACAGCATATTAAAAAGCAGAGACATTACTTTGCCAACAAAGGTCTGTCTAGTTAGGGCTATGGTTTTTCCAGTGGTCGTGTATGGATGTGAGAGTTGGACTATAAAGAAAGCTGAGTGCTGAAGAATTGATGCTTTTGAACTGTAATGTTGGAGAAGACTCTTGAGAGTCCCTTGGACTGCAAGGAGATCCAACCAATGCAACCTAAAGGAAATCAGTCCTGGGTGTTCATTGGAAGAACTGATGTTGAAGCTGAAGCTCCAATACTTTGGTCACCTGATGCAAAGAGCTGACTCATTTGAAAAGACCCTGAGGCTGGCAAAGATTGAAGGAAGGAGAAGGGGACAACAGAGGATGAGATGGTTGGCTGGCATCACCGACTCAATGGAGATGGGTGTGGGTGGACTCCGGGAGTTGGTGATGGACAGGGAGGCCTGGTGTGCTGTGGTTTACGGGGTTGCAAAGGGTCAGACATGACTGAGCGACTGAACTGAACTGAACTAATTACCTAAACTCACTGAAGAAGAAACAGAGAACCTGAACAGCAGTATATCTAATAAATGAATTAAATTTATTGTTAAAAACCTCCCCACAAAGAAAACTGTAGGCCCAGATGACTTTACCTGTGCATAATACTAAGCATTCAAGGAAGAAGAAATACTGATTCTATGTAGATTTGTTCAGAAAAGTAAAAAGGAGGAGATACCTTCCAATTTTTTCCCTAAGATCAGGAGCAAGATGAAGAAGCCTCCTCTCTGCACTTCTATTCAAATGTCCTACTGGAGGTTCTTGCCAGTGCAATAATGCAAGGAAAATAGAAGATCTTATTGAAAAGGATGAATTATAAATGGCTTTATTTGCAGGCAGTGTTATTTCTGTGTAGAAAATGTGATGAGACCTACAGAAAAGCTACTATAAATTAGAAGTGAGTTAAGCAAGGTGCAGAGTCAAACATCAGTATGAAAAATATATTTCTATATGTAATTAGATATTGAAATAGGAATACCTTTTACAATGCCATTAAAAATATGTACCGTTCGGTATTATTCAGTTACTCAGTATGTATGACTCTTTGCAACCCCATGAACTGCAGTATACCAGGCTTTCCTGTCCTTCACCATCTCCCGGAGTTTGCTCAAACTCATGTCCGTTGAGTTGGTGATGCCATCCAACCATCTCATCCTCTGTTGTCGCCTTCCCCTGCCTTCAGTCTTTCCCAGCATCAGGGTGTGCTTAGAGGTAAATCTGACAGAAGATGTGAAAAACTTGTAAACTAAAAACTATAAGCAATTGCTGAGATAAATTTAAGAAAAATAAGTGGGAAATATGCTGCATGATTCATAATATTAAATTATCAGTTATGCACATAATTGAGATATAATTTTAAGAGAATAAATACCAAATCAAAGTCTGAGCCAAATTTTTTGTAGAAATTGACAAGCTGATTCTATGCTTTATATAGACTTCAAAATGGCAAAAACAACTTTTTAAAAAGAAACAAAGTTGGAATACTAATGGTATTTCCAAACTTATTATAAAGCTACTGAAATCAAAGAAGTGTGGTGTTTGCATAAATGTAGACAAACAGGTTAATGGAACCACATGGAGAATCCAGAATCACACACACGGTCAACTGATTTTTGACAAAAGTATAGGGACAGTTCAGAAAAGGGATATTCTTTTTATATAATGGCACTGGAACACTTGAATATCTATCTGCAAATATTTGACCTGTACCTCATACAATATGTAAAAATTCAAAATGGACCATTGACCTAAATTCAAAACCTAAAACTGCACAACTTTTACAAGAAGATATTAGATACAATTTTTGTGCTTATGGGTTAGAGCAGGCAAAGATTTCTTATGTATGACACCAAAAGTACAGTCTATAAAAGAGTAAATTGATGTTAGACTTCATTAAATTAAAATCTTCTGCTTTTAATAGAGAATAAAAAGGAAACCAATAGACTGGAAGATTATATTTGCATTAATATATCTGACTAAGGATTTATTTATAAAAAATAAAAATAATTTAAGAATTAAAAAACAATGAAAAAATGGATAAAAGTTGAAACAGACTCTCTACCAAAGAGGACCTATGGATGACAAGTAAGCATATAAACAGATGCTCAACATCGTTAGTTATTAGGAAAATACAAATTAAAACCACTATGTGATATCACTATGTATCTATTAGAATGTTAATATTAAATGGCTAGCCATAACAAATGTGAAGGAACTCAGATTCTCATACACTGTGTTTATTTATTTATTTATCTTTGGCTGTGCTGGGTCTTCATTGCTGCATGAATAAATCTCAAAATATGCAGGCAAAAGAAGTCAGACACGAAAGAATATCAGTTCAGTCGCTCAGTCATGTCCTACTCTTTGTGACCCCATGGACTGCAGCACTCCAGGCTTCCCTGTGCTTCACCAACTCCTGGAGTTTGTGCAATCTCATGCCCATTGAGTCAGTGACACCATCCAACCATCTCATCCTCTGTCGTCCCCTTCTCCTCCTGCCTTCAGTCTTTCCCAGCATCGGGGTCTTTTCTAATGAGTCAGTTCTTCACATCAGGTGGTCAAAGTTTTGGAGTTTCAGCTTTAACATCACTGCTTCCAATGAACACCCAGGACTGATCTCCTTTAGGATGGACTGGTTGGATCTTCTTGCAGTCCAGGGGACTCTCAAGAGTCTTCTCCAACACCACAGTTCAAAAGCATCAGTTCTTCAGTGCTCAGCTTTCTTTAGGGTCCACCTCTCACATCCATAGATGACCACAGGAAAAACCAGAGCTTTGACTATAAGGACCTTTGTTGGCAAATTAATGTCTCTGCATTTTACACAAAGGAGTATACATTGTGCTTTTCCATTTACATAGAATTCTTGAAAGTGCAAACTAATATGACAACCAGTCTGTGGTTGCCTAAGGGGAAGGGAGGAATGTTGGAAGAATAAACTTTTCTTTTGGGGGCTATAGACACATTAAGTATCTTGATTGTGGTGATTATTTCATGGATGTATATGTATATATTGCATGTTATGTATTTCAAATAGATGTAGTTTATTTTGTATCAGTTATATCTAAATAGAGCTGCTACGTAGTAAATAGAAATAAGTCACGCTGGGGCTGAGTAAAGAATGAACTCTGGGAAAGAAGGTGAGACTGGAAACCAAGAATGCAAGCATCCACATAAGGGATGAAGAACAGTTTCAGCTTGGGTGGGACTGGGGCAGATGAGAGGACATGGACTGCAGTGGTATTTAGATAAAGAATTAATTTGTCTCTATAGTGGCTCCTCTGTCCATATTTGGACTAGTATATGGAAAGCGGAGTCTTGTCATCCCTGTATTGGATTTACAAGTACACTGCAACTCTAAGGAAGAGTACAGAGAGGCGAAGCTATTTGGTACTATGGGGAATCATAAATATTTTCATTCTGTTGAAGTACAGAGTTGATGATGTTGAGAATTGGGGGATTTTGGAAATAACAGAACCAAGAGCAGTTTTGGAGAGCCTTGCTTACCACTAAAGAATTTATGACTTTCTACGCCAGGTGGGTGGTGAAGAACCCTTGAATAGTTTGGGTAGGGCAGTTACTCTATTGATTTTTGGAGATGAAGCTGTAGCTGTTTGTAGGATGATGTGAAGTTTGGGAGATGTTATAGGTGGTGAGACTAGGTAGGGAAAGTTAGTTAAGTCTTGAAGCTGTGAGATAGAAATAGAGAGATGATTGATGCAGAAAAGGACTTGGTAGGGCTATTGACTGACCCTGACTGAGCTGGAGGATGGAAGAGGGAGAGCCTTCATGACTGGGCAAATGGTAGGATGTAGGATGCTCATAACGTTGGCTGAAATCCAATAATTCTGTGCATTTCTAAGGGCCTTGACTCCTCCTTAAGTTCTCTCACATGTATTTATTCAAGAGAGATGTACAAAGCTTTCTGTGACAGAGCATGAGGAAACAAATTCAGAGAGCTTACACTCTTATACAAAGACAGAACATTGTGGAGCCTATAGCAGAGTTTTCTTTTGTTCCTTTGGAAGCTCTTTCTGGTAAAGCTACACTATATGTAACAATGAGAGGTAAGGGTGTTATTTTCTCTTGCCATTCTGCAACATACCACTTACAGAGCCAAGCTGAATTGTTGTGGTCCTTTTTATTTTGTGCTGAACGCATTGTTTCAAGGATGGAGGATGGAATGTAAGGCAGGAAGTAGGTTAAGTACAGTTGTATACAGTGTGTGTGTGTGTGTGTGTGTGTGTGTGTGTGTGTAATACCAGCAAGAAAACCTTTCCCACAGGAAAGGAATTGCTCCCATTCTACTTACCTTTCCTGGGTGAAGGGGCTCTGGCATTGTGAGTACCAGATCATTATTGTATCATAGTGGTAATAAGCGTTAGACTTCTTACTTTTGATATTTTTAAAACATTTGCTGGTTTCCTAGGAAACCAAGGCTTGAGTACTGTATAACCAAACTTTACCATAGATACTAGTTATACAATATCTCAGCAGAAAAAGAGCCTTGAGTTTTAAAACAGGAACAAAAATGTAGGTTGTTGGAATAGTATATGCTGCTTTTTTCTTTAGCCAACAAAGAGGAAAAAAAAACACAACCTTGAAATAGATCTTCTGCTCTAAAGAAATGTGTGTATGTGTATATAAAATAAATTGTGTGTATATATATATATATATGTATATAAGATCTTGTCAGATTTTATAATCTTGGTGAGTTTCTGCAAGGGTATTTCCTTTTGTGCTTTTCATTAGATTCAGAACACATTTGCCAGATATGTTTCTGGTTAAAATTTTACAAAACTCTTGTGTCATTTGAAGCTTGAACCAGATCTAGATGTACTGTGGAAATAGATTTGATGATTAAAGTGCTGGACCAGTGTATTTTCTTCAGTTATTTTTTTTTTTATTGTATATTAGGAAAATTGGAATAAAGTGGAATTGGAGAGATAAGCGCAGTATTTCAAATGTGAAGTCTCTTTTAGTTCACTCTTAAACATATTTATGCCCATAATAAATAATAAATAAAGTAATGTGACTTTAGTGTCGAACAAGTTGTTTTCATTTCCATATTTCATATCGATGCTGTACTAGGTTAACATGGTACATGGATTGATTTCTTAAAATGTTGTCAGCATATTATGGTGTCATTCAATATGTACCAGGTTGTATTCAACAGAAATTGTAATAAAAAATTGCAGAAGCTCTATGTGGTTCAAATTGGCAGCATGAGAGCTTTATTTTGATTCAACAGCTACCAAAACCACTCATTAATTGGAGACATGGAACGATGATTTTAGATCTCTGTGCCAACTTCCCATTTTTCTCATAAACTACCAGACATCCGTAGGCCCTGTTTTTCATAATTTAAACTATAATGTTCATGGCAATGTGGTAGAAAGAGCACTTGGCTTTGTAGTGAAATAGTTGTGGCTACAGATTCAGTCATTAGTGAGTAAGGCCCAGAGAGGTTAAGTGACTAAGTCAAAGTTGAACAGCTAGTCAGTGGCATCATTTGGGGAAGGAAATAGTTTTCCTGACCCCTAAGACTAGTGCAGTTCCTGTTATATTTTTGTGCCATTCTGTTCATTCAAAGGCTTCCCTCGTGGCTCAGTGGTAAAGAACCCACCTGCCAATTAAGGAGATGTGGGTTCGTTCACTGGGTTGGAATGATCCCCTGGAATAGGAAATGGCAACTTTGGTATTCTTGCCTGAAAAATCCCATCGACAAAGGAGCCTGATGGGCTACAGTTCATGGGGTCACAAAAGAGTCAGATATGATTTAGGGACTAAACAACATTCCTTTAAAACTTTTCAGTCGAGCCGAGAGAGAGAGTGATGTGTTATGTAGGGCATTGGCTATGAATAGCTGTTATCTTAACTATAAAGACAACCAGAGACATCTGTCTACCCCGCCGACTTCATTATTACTCCTCTTAACATACTTGGTCCTTCACAGGAAGGAAAAGCTATCAAGTGAAAATTGTGGGTTAAATGATTTTTTGAAATATTTTTTCATACTTGCATAGAGAGCAATGGGTGTTTGTAAGGGAGATTCTATTTAAAATACAAAACAATTAAAACTTGCGATTTGCATAGTCAAATTACATTTGCATGTTATATGTAGAAAGAAACTGCTTTAAGCATAAGCCAGCCACAGCAGTAGGAATATTTTGAACAGTCTATTTCAAAGCATTGAAAAAAGAAGAAAAAAAGAGAAAGGCTCAATAAAAGAATGTCGTTTTTGCCAAACATAACTCCATTTCATTGAAAGTAGCTATTTCTTTAGTAGCAGTTGGCATTGCACCTATGAGCTTCACACTCAGAACATGGAGATGCCTTTAAGGAAGGGGAATTCCGGTGGCACATTTAAGAAAAAGTAGGCTTATAAGTATATAACACAGGCTGCTTTGATCATTTTACCTGAAACTATCTCCTTGTGCCCCACAACTTATAATTTAATATATTTTTTAGCCCAAAATAGTCATCTGTAATTTAACATCCTCCAATACTTAGCTTTACTTCATTTATTCAACTCTATTCCCTATCTTTCGTTATGGAGGTTGTACTCTATCAAAATTCTTTTATGCTGTGTTGCTCCTGAGTGACATTTAGGTTAGGTATGCAAAAGAACATACTAATATGAAAACCTGGGAGACTGTGTAGACTCTTGAGAGTTTTAAATTTTCTTATTATTTTTTTTGTCCTGCCACTTAACATGTATGATGAGAATTTCTTCAGATGAATGTGACGTTTTTTTTCTCTGCAATCAAGAAAAGGAAAAACCATGTTGAGTTTTATAAAGTGATCCTTTGAAGGACTGATTTCCTAGAGAGAGACAGTCAACAATTTGTCAGCTGTGTGACTGATGGACTGAAACCCATGAGAGAGAGAGAGAGAGAGAGAGAGAGAGAGAGTTTATCTCTGGGGCAGGGGAGGGTGTACTGGAGTGGGGACAAGAAAAATGTAAATGACCCTTTTTTTTTTTTTGTCAGCTATTCTTTAGTAGCCCAAAACATTTTGAAACAGAAGAATCAAACAGATGGTAGCATCAAACAAATGGATGGAGCTGGTGTTCGAGGTCAGGGGTCCCCAACTTCCAGGCTGTGGACTCCTACCTCCCGTCAGATCAGCAGCGGCATTAGATTAGAAATAAAATGCACAATAAGTGTAATGCTCTTGAATCATCCTAAAACTATCACCCCTAACCCCCCAGTCCATGGAAAAATTGTTTTTCATGAAATAGGTCCCTGGGCCATAAAGGTTGGGGACCGCTGATCTAGG
Organism: Cervus canadensis; assembly: GCF_019320065.1. Classification (NCBI taxonomy): domain Eukaryota; kingdom Metazoa; phylum Chordata; class Mammalia; order Artiodactyla; family Cervidae; genus Cervus; species Cervus canadensis. The sequence continues at coordinate 41,809,656 of NC_057393.1, forward strand.
CAGTGATTAAAATATAAAATGTTGTAATTTTCCTGAAAATAGAGGGATAGGCAACTTAAAATGGTTTATTCATTTTTTCTGAGTGGTTTATTCTTTCCAACTGTATAGGAAGTGAAGTGGATTGAGAAGTTAGATAATGCTTATATTCAATCATTTTATTGGTTATCACAAAATGGCTCTGTAGGTGGGTGATTAAATTCAGGGTTTTAAGGATTTACCAATAAAATGGTCCTTTCTTCTGAAAATGTGTTTATGACTACTAGGTTAATGGAAACTCAAACTTCTTTGAATATTTGTTTGGATCTTTTCATGGATATTTACTGGTGTGTTATGTTCAAAGTAGAGAAAGGCATATGTTGAAAAAATGGGAGATGTTATAATAAACATTACTTTAAAAATGTATGAAAACCTAAATTTGAGAGAGAAAGAGATCTTTGTCCACTGCTCTTCTAGGCAAATTTGATTTGGGAGGGCTGGGATATAAATGTTAGATCTTGGTAATACTCAGATATAAATGTTAGATCCTGGTGTGTACTCAGAAAATCTAGAATCTTTCTCATCCCTGCCAATGCATAGCTGATTGGGAGTAGTAGATGATTTGCTTAATTATTTGAGGCTCAAATTAAATAACAAATGAGGCATTATCCTGCAGTGGATGGGGAGGGCATGCATATAGGCACTCTACCTGTCTGAATTACAGTGGATGTTGGACAGCATGGATTTGAACTACGTGGGTTTGCTTCCATGTGTATCTTTTTCAATAAATATAGTACCCGTATTTTTATTTTGCTAGTCTTTAAATTTGCTAAGTATGAGGAAAATTTTGTGTTCAATTAGAGATCACAATATGAATCAAAGGAACCCGGGTTTGAGTCCTGATTATATTCAGATTGGGTGAATCCTTTATCAATTCTTTTGTTTTTGAGGCATAGTACAGAGTTTTGATGGTGCAGGGGATTAAGGGGATTGTTGCCCTTAACTCTTGCATTGTTCAAGGGTTAGCTGTGTGCTCAAATTATTTTAACTATGTATTCCTTGCCTCCTGCAGAAGAAAAACCAACAGAGGACCCTGGGGTGATTGTCACCTCACACAGAAAGAGTAGAATGTAATCATAAGCCCTTCAGAGAATTGGAACTCTTCAGTCTCTCAAGTCACGGCTTGTTGGACTTGTGTATAAAATGAAGGACATGGGCTAGTCCTGAAAGGGTATGCCAGGGTATTTAGGAGAAACCACATTCATGCTTCACGAGGATTAAAGCAACAGAAAAAGAGGTGACTGTTAACACAATGCAAACAGAATACAGAGAAGCCCAAGGTAAGAGAATGAGCAGTGAAAGGTTTATGCAGGAATTCTTAATGGAGGGTTGAACTCTGAACTAGCTTTGGAAGAAGGAAAGTAGGAACTGGTGGGTTCATGGTTGGAAACAGTTCCACTGAAATCCCTGAAGGTGGCTGAATTCAAGAAGTAGTTAGTAGTGGTTTTTGTCATACATTGACATGAATCAATATTGTAAGGTAATTAGCCTCCAACTAATAAAAATAAATGAAAAAAAAAATAAAAGAAGTAGTAGACCAGAGATGATGGAAAATGTGAAAGTAAAAGTGTCAGTTGTTCAGTTGTGTCTGACTGTTTGCAACCCCATGGACTGTAGCCCACCAGGCTCCTCTGTCCATGGAATTCTCCAGGCAAGAATACTGGTGTGGGCAGCCATTCCCTTTTCCAGGGGATCTTCCCAACCCGGGGTTTGATCCCTGGTCTTCTGCATTGCAGGTGGATTATTTACAGTCTGAGCCACCAGGGAAGCCCAGAGATAATGGAAGAGAAGCTGAAAGGCCCGACCAAGGAGATGAGATCAGATCAGATGAGAATTAGGGACCAGTGGGGAGTTTCTGAGCAAGGACATGGCATGATGGAATTGGCGTCTGGGGAAGATTGTTCTACAGTCTGGCATCTCTGTGCAGGATGAGTAGAGAGAGAAGGCTGGAGATTCAGGTAGGAGGCTATTGAAGGCATGTGGTAACAGGGTTGATGGAGGCTGTGGAATCATAGAAGGAAACAAGTGGGTAGATCTGAGAGATAGTGGAGAAGTATACGTGACAGATTATTTCTGTTTTTAGTTAGCCTGTTTATGACCATTTGTTCTGCTTCCTATTCTTATGGAGCCAGTTTTGAAGAAATAATATTTCTGGATTATTATGGACAAAGAAATGCTTTGAGGAAATTTCCCAGTTGTCTTTGCTCTGTATCCTGATTACAGACAACCTGGGCTATTCAAACATAGACTGGTCCTTAATTCTGTTATAAAGCAGTAACAAATCTGGTTATGCCGGGGGTCCCATCAGTATTCCATGCTCCTGGTCTAGCGAATTCTCCTTCTTATCCAGAAAGTCTGTATGATGTTGTTTTCCTGTCTTACCTTTATCAGCATTTAACCAGCTCCCTTATTCTTAATGTGTTAGTACTTGTCGAGCTTTATTTTTTGGCAGGCAGAAATTCAAGTTTCTGATATAAATTCACAAATGGCCTAGTGAGAATAATGACATTTTTGGAATGTACACTTTGTGCACAGCATGTTTCTAGGCACTCCTTTGGCGTTATTTTTTAGCACTTACCACCATTTCTTGAATGCTTACGATGTGCCTGGTTCTGTGCACCAAGCATTTTATTCAACACATGGGTAATCCCATGTAATTTTCCTAACAATTAGAAAGTAGCTAGTTTTCTTCCTTTCGTTTGATACATAAAGGAGGACAAGACAGAGTTCTAATGGAAGCATTGCTTTAGTATAGCAGAACCTATGGTGGGTATGTTTGTAGCTGGTCTGTGATCATGTAACATACCTTATTGATTTCTTAAATGAAACATTATATAACAGCTCTCAATGGAGTCAAGATGAGAGATGGCTAAGTTTTAAAGTTCTTTTCTCTTAGATAAAATTCCCATTCTGTGTCCACAAATGAGTCAGGAACATCTATTTCTTTCTGTGAAAGTGTCCGATGGCTTCTTAACAACCTCTCTCTCATTTGTGACCATCCAACAGTGAGTTGTCTCTCGAGCTAGTGATGTGGTTATCATTGGGGAGTTTTCGCTAAAAGCTCAGTGACTTCCTTAATGCAGACATCAGAGATGTTGGAGAAGAGGAAGGGAAGTCGTATTTAATGGCATTTGAGATCTTTCCCAACCCTGAGATACTTTTATGATTCTAAGTTCCATTAAAACTATTTCAGAACACAGTTAAAAGTAGAGCAGCAATTCTTAGGTCAGTGTTTTATAGCTTTTGGCCAAAGGCCACTCAAAGGTTAACTGAGCAAAGAGAGATGAATATAATAGGATTTGGGGGAAAAAAATTTAAACAGAAACCAAGTTGGAGTAACTTTGTGTGCAAAAAGGAGGTAACTTTTAAGGGTAAATTTCACGAGAGAAATATTCAGATCAGTGTAGTACTATGCCATTTAAATTTTAGAGTATAGACCCAGAGGAATCGGGTGGAGAGGGAGGTGGGAGGGGGGATCGGGATTGGGAATACATGTAAATCCATGGCTGATTCATATCAATGTATGACAAAACCCACTGGAAAAAAAAAATTATCTGACTTTTAAAAAAGTCAATAAAAATGGGTTCTAAACATAAGGTTGGCATTCGGTGAGCTTCTAAAGAAGCTTAAGTTCTCAAGGAAGCCTTTCAAATGATAGTTTTATTTTCATTACAGAAAGCATTTATTGAACACTTCTGTGCCAACCACTGTACTAAATGTTCTGTAAGGATTTTTCTCTACAGTTTTTACTCTAAGTCCATGAGGTAAATATTATTATTGGCATAATTTTCAAACGAGCATTTCAAAGCTAAGGAAAGTAAAGAAATTGCCCAAAGATGGTATCTGGATTTGAACATAGATCTGATTCCTATATCTGCACTCTGTAGCCTACCATTTTTCTCATTGCCTCTGCAGAATACACAGTTTCATCTATAAAAAATGGCTGCATCTATCATACTTATTTATGGTGTACCTTGCCATAGAGTTGAAGCATTCTTTCTTGGATAAGCTAGGTTAAATGAAGGGAGAAGCCACAGCATATTTACTGGTTCTGAATGTTAACCTTCAAATTATTTTGGAACCTGGTCTCTTAGTAACTGAATGTGTGGCTGTTACATGTTAGATGAAATAAAAAGAAATTCATGTGAAATCCTAAGCCATATCTTGGACTGGAATACAGATTACTTTGATGAATGAATAGTTGCTTTTTGAAGAATTTTTTCTTTCTCAGCTCCAAAAACACAAAAATCATCATGTTTTAGTAATTTGAAAATATAGCCTTCTTGGTGCTTACTTGTAAATATATAGCATTTTAAAAATCAGGCTGTACTGTCCCTGTTCATCAGCATGGCTCACTTGTACCAATTATCTTAGGTAAAGGAAAATTGAATTTTCAGTGAGTGATGGAAAATGAAAGGACATATTCATACTTTACAAGTTATCTATCTTTGTAGTTTTTTACTTTTTTATACTTTTGCCTGAAAGTATAAATGTATTTTATAAATCTTAATTTTCTCAGTATTTACATAAATCTTCATAATTATCTGAAATGGCCAATTAAATCTTGAAAGAAAATCTGGAATATCAGAAATATATGTTTTAAACTCCTGATACATAAGTGTGTACAGTTAAATATGCTTATCAAGGAAAATTAATCATGCCTCTGCCTCAAAAAGCTCATGTTTTGGTAGAAAAAATTTTGGTGAAACAAAAATACATGAAACCATTTTCTAGTCTCATTAAATGACCCTGTTCATTTCCTGTTTTGATTTTGGACATTATTCCAAGATGATCTCTCTAGAGAGTGTAAAATTCATGCTCTAAAAATATAATGACAATTTTAACCTCACCACAAGGCAAATCTTTCCATTTTACAGTAAGTTTATATTGAGGTTCTTAAGAGGAAACCACTTAGAATTAAGTATAGAGGTTTTTGAGTTTTTAAATAAGATTTTTGGATTTATTTTTTTATATTTTGGATTTATATTTTTACCGATTATCTAGGGAGGTTGTCATTTATGTCCATCAATGGAGAAGCAATTATTCACTTGCAAAAGAAAACTAATCTGTCCTTTAATGGGAAGAAATAGTCATCATGAACTTTGAAACTTACAAATGAGCACAAGTTTCCAAGTGTCAGAGGGTTCTCAGTATATCAGTGTCAGTAAGGTCTAACTTTAATTTTATTTCCTTTAGTATTTGTAACCTTTGGATGGTTTATTGCAGGGTTTTTAAAAGCATCTTTCAAGAAAAAGTTTTGGAGTGGGTTTTTTTTTTTTTAATTTTTATGAAAGTTAGCTGTGGACTAGAGTAGTGGAACTTGCTCTCTAGAATTGTGAACCCTTAAAAATAGTAGAGATTACTTCCATTTTATAAGAGAACATTACCATAAGTTAAATAATGAGGAACTATATAAATATTAGGAGGAGTGAGGTTGCCAAGGTCGGGGGGAGATTCAGAATTTTCTGACATGGCTAAAATTACAACAAACTGTGAGGCTCACTGTGAAGACAGAAAAGGTATGCAAAAGGACATTTCAAGTCCTGAAGCCAGTCTTTACATACACCAATGTTTTCTGTAGGCTCAGTGTATAATTTTTTCTCTCTTTCTTCGGAACATACTCATATTATTTTCTTAGTGAATTTTCTGGTTTCTGTTTGTTAGCTGCTTGCCAACTCTGTTAAAATCAGGGAATTTCCTAAGCACATATGGAGGAGATGTAGTCGATGATTTGCAATGTCCATGCAGGTATAATGTCTACAACTTAAAGTTTCTGTAATGAACTTGGTGCACTTGATGTAGATATATCCCGTAATAGATCAGGTAGAGTCTTCAGTAAATGCTGCCATTTTCCCCCCTACTATGCTGCATTCCCCTAGTATGCTGCATGTATACCAAATGCCTCTTAAATATTTTGCAAAGATGATCTAATAAAGCTGAGAGACATTGTAGCTATTTCCCATTACTATAACAAATTACAACAAATTTAGTAACTTAAAACAATACAAATTTGCTACATTTGCATCTATAGGTTAGAAGTCAGATGAGTCTCTCTGGGCTAAAATGAAGTAGGCAGAGTCAGTTCCTTTCTTGAAGCTCTTTGGGAGAACCTATAACCTTTTCTAGCTTCTAGAGACTCCCCACATTCCCTGGTTTTTGACTCTTTTCCATCTCCAAAGTCACCAGAGGCTGATTCTGATTCTGGTTCTGGTATTCTGGTATTCTGATTCTGGTGTTACTCTGATTCTGATTCTGGTTCTCCTGCCTCTTTTTTTTTTTTTTTTTTCCTGCCTCTCTTACTTACCAGGACCCTTATGATTTCATTGGACCTATCTGGATAAAGTCATCTCCCCATCTCAAGGTCCGTTGAACCCTTAATAACATCTGCAGGTCCCTTTTGCCATATAGTGATAGTCGCTCAGTTCAGTTCAGTCGCTCAGTCGTGTCTGACTCTTTGCGACCCCGTGGACTGCAGCATGCCAGGCTTCCCTGTCCATCACCAACTCCCGGAGCTTATTCAAACTCATGTCCATTGAGTCATTGCTGCCATCCAACCACCTCATCCTCTGTCACCCACTTCTCTTCCTACCTTCAATCTTTCCCAGCATCAGGGTCTTTTCGGAGAAGGCAATGGCACCCCACTCCAGTACTCATGCCTGGAAAATCCCATGGACGGAGGAGCCTGGTAGGCTGCAGTCCTTGGGGTCGTGAAGAGTCCAACATGGCTGAGAGATTTTACTTTCACTTTCACTTTCATGCATTGGAGAGGGAAATGGCAACCCACTCCAGTGTTCTTGCCTGGAGAATCCGGGGATGGAGGAGCCTGATAGGCTGTCATCTATGGGGTCGCACAGAGTCAGACACGACTGCAGTGACTTAGCAGCAGCAGCAGCAGGGTCTTTTCAAATGAGTCAGTTCTTCACATCAGGTGGCCAAAGTATTGGAGTTTCAGCTTCAGCTTCAGTCCTTCCAATGAATATTCAGAACTGATTTCCTTTAGGATTGACTGGTTTGATTTCCTTGCAGTCCAAGGGACTCTCAGGAGTCTTCTCCAACACCGCAGTTCAAAATTCTTTGGTGCTCAGAGCATCAATTCTTTGGTGCTCAGCTTTCTTTATAGTCCAAGTCTCACATCCATACATGACTACTAGAAAAACCATAGCTTTGACTAAATGGACTTTTGTTGCAAAAGTCACTCAGTTGTGTCCAACTCTGTACAACTCCTGCCTCCTCTGTCCATAGAATTCTCCAGGCAAGAATACTGGAGTGGTTAGCTATTACCTTCTCCAGGGGATCTTCCCAACACAAGCGTTAACCTGGATCTCCTGAATTTCTGGTAGATTTTTTACCGCCTGAGTCACCAGGGAAGTCCTTTGCCATATAAAGTATTAATGATGTACTCCCAGATTCAGGGATTAGAAAGTGAATATCTTTGGGAAGCCATGGTTTTGCCTTCTGCAGGCATAGACATTTTTCTTTAATGATTGAAAATGGTCTTTGGTTCAGGAAATTATTGTATACCATTTTTTGGGGGGATAGACTTAATCATAACTTTGTACCCATGATTTTTTCCTTTTTCTGCATTCAACATGGGGGCAAATTTGAACTATCTGTAATTAAATAGCTAGAGTAGTGAAGTTCATTACAAATAATAATTGATAACATTCATTGAGCACTGCACTCAGAGCTGGGTACTTTTAAATGCCTTATCTCACTGAATCCTTACAACCCTCTGCAGAAGATATTATTTTTCTCCCATTTTACAAATGATAAAATTGTAGACTTGAAATTTTAAGTAATTTTCCCAAGGCCACCCAACCAGTGAATGACAGGTGTGATAAGAACACAAGTAATGTGACCCCAAGACTGGTTCCTCTATGTGCACTCAAAACTGCCTGACAATAGAGATATTTGTTTGCAAATCTCATCACTCATGTATACATGCACAGTGGGCAGCCCTTAACACTCATTGAATTCATAAATGGCCTTACACAATGATATACTCTATTGATTTTCAGACTGGTTTCATAATGGGTGAGATAAACATGAACTTAATGGAACAGTATTAAGGATCACTGCTATATTGTTGTAATCAATGTTCTCCATGACGGCTGTTCTCCACATTGGCATCAGCCTCAAGAGCAGGCCCTCATTATTGCTATCCCTCTGATCCTGGTATTATGTGTACATCTGTCATACCTTCTTCTCTACCTCTAGTGTCGCATCCCTACTAAACATTTTGGCAGCAACTTTAGAAACAACTGTCTCCCTAACCTAGGTAAAAACCAGCTGCTCTCTATCAAACAACTGTTTCCCTAACCTAGGTAAAAATTAGGGCTCTCTAGAGGATGGCCCTTGGCAGTTCATGTTTTAATCTTTCTCAGGAGTGACTTTGGCCTAAAGCCATAGAATTAAATCCTTGGAGCCCTACCATCTCACATATGTAACAAAGGGCAAAACTCATGTGAAAGGCATATATGGTAGAACAAATAGAAATTATACAGCCTGAGGCATCCATCTTGCAAGGATGTCACCTGTGGACAATTTCAATATGGCACCAAGAAGCTTTTGTTTAAGCACTAGTTCCAGTCCCAACTTTACCACGTGAAAACTTGGTGATGTTAGGCAAGCTCGTTAATCTCTTTGGGGAGGGTAAAGAACTTGGCATGTCTGGGTTGACTCTTGTGGGTATATACATATGATTAAGAGTCAGTCATTGATGTCTAAGGAAACCATGATTTCCTGAGGGAAAACTCACATGGAATAACCTAATTCATGTAAATAAAAATTACAAGCTCTGAGTAATTATCACAGGACACATCCTTCTTGATTTTCTTCTAAGAGAAAAAGCAGCCCTGACATTTGTAAACTGATCCAATGCTTAAAGTAAGACTTCAGAGTTCTAACAAGGTGATTTGCTACTTTAAAACAGAGCCATATGGTTCTCTTGCTAGACATAAACCGTCTTATATACTATCTTTTTCAGACTGGGTAACTGGTCAAGCAGCAAAATACTAGACATCTTCCACTTTCTCTAAATGTGTAATGGCTGCTTCAGCAATTACAACTTTTGGCTTGCTCTGGTCTATAGATTACATTTATTGAGATATCCAGTCATAGAAATGCAGGTGCTTTTTGATGGCATCCAATTTAGAATGAACCTTCAGTTCCTTAGAACCTCCTTGAAATTATCCAATAAAAGCCCTGATCCTATAATCAGTTCTTTCTAACATTGCTGAGATGCCTCAGAGCTTCCCAAAGGGTGCACTATCCCTCCCTGCAATGAAGAACAAACCCAACTTGTCAACTACAGCTAAAAATGTTTAGCTGAAGGGCACTGACATTTCTAAAAACTAAATCAATCAACAACTGAAATCAGATAGTTGTGAAAAATCTTAGGATTCTACAACTGTGTTTAACTTAGTTCTTTAAAAATAGGACTTGGTTCTTTAAAAATAAATTTTCTTATTTTTATCCATATACATGGTTGAAAAAATCAGTAAGACTTGAAGGGCTTGTAATGAAGAACAATATTCCTGCATGCCTTCCCATCTAGTCCCAAAAGGAAACATGATATGGGTGTCATTACTCACTCTAGTCAGAAACTTGACTACTATATTTAATTTCCAAGAACTCCTTCCTGTTCTGATTATCCTTTCTTCATTGTATCCTTTTAGAGTTTTTTTTTTTTTTTTGATGCAATATCCTCTTGAGTTTTTCCTCTGTAGACACAGATTTGATGTCATTATATTCTTATTATTTATATTAAGTAACTTTTCTGCCTCTCAAATGCTATGTGTATGTGTTTGTGTGTTATGCATTTTGCTTTCACCTTTGTGTTGTAGAAGTGATCTTAGCTTGTTTGTTCATATTGACAGAAATGAAGATTTTGGAGGATTGACTCCTGGTTGTTGGGGTAGACCTTGACAGCACAGATAGCCCTCATACTTTTGATCCCTAAATGCCAGAATGCTAAAGATTTTGTTCTCATCTACTAATTTGTAATTCTGTCCTAATTATAAACAGTCATATATGAAGTTTTAGGTATGAAATTTGTCTTTAGGTTAATAAAGTATAGCTTCAATCTATACTTCAATGTATACGTCAGTCTATTAAAAACAAAAAACCCAGTGTGGCTTTAACTGTGATTGTCGTATAATCTTTATGTTTGCTCACAGAAAACAAAGGGAAATTCCAAAAAGTCTCTATGACCAGTCTACTTTGCGTATTAGTGCTCTCTTTGACTTCTTAGGCAAAACTGCTCAAAAACAGTCTATTATTGTGCTCACCTTAGTCTTATCACAGAGAAGCTCTCCATTGAATTTATGCTGCTGTGCTTTGCTTAGTCGCTCAGTCATGTCCAACTTTTTGGGGTCCCATGGACCACAGCCTGCCAGGTTCCTCTGTCTGTGGAGATTCTCCAGGGAAGCATACTGAAGTGGAAGCCTCCTTCTCCAGGGGAACTTCCTGACCCAGGAATCGAACTGGGGTCTCCTGAATTGCAGGCAGGAGAAGTGAAGCTGAGCTACCAGTGAAGCCCCCATTGAGTTTATATATGACCCCAAATATTCTAAGTACTTTATGTATTATTCTAACTTACTTTTTATGCCAACCCTTTCAGTCACTTTCCACATTCTCCATATAATTTTCAAAATATTGCCATTTAAAATTTTTTCCTTTGCTTTGAAAAATGAAAAATTTCTTGATAATTAAAAAAACCTGGTTAGAATTATAAGCATGGATATTGATTCCCTAATTTTAGTTGAATCCAGATTTTCGCATATACCCAACTGTTTTCACACATAAAATTGAACTCTAATGTCAGTCTGTTTACATGGAATTCAAAAGTTCTTCTAATATTTTAAGAATAGATTAGTTATTTTTATCAGTATCTTTGTGTGGGACATTAAAATGATCTCAATTTGCATTTACTGTCTTTTGTCATAAGTTACTTCATCTGCTTTGCATCTGTGTCTTGCTTTGGAAAACTAATGCTGCTTAAGCTTTTAAATCCTAACTTTCAAAGTAAGCAAAAAATTAAACAATATGGAAAATTCATGGTATAGCAGCATTATTCTCTAGGCTGAAGAGAGTTCATGCTGAAATGCCTAGTGTCTGTCTACATTTAGATTGGGGAATATAGGATTGCAAGTCAAATGCATCTAGTTTTCTAGGGTCTGATAAACAGCCTTTTGAAAAGCCTTTTAATTGCCATGGGAATATATTCTACATTTGCAGTCATTGAAATTAAATACTTGGTAATTAGAAGTTAGATGTTATTGCTTATTTAAAAAGAAACAATAAGACAGAGTACTTTAAAAAAACAGTAAAAATTCAATATTTATGTTTCAATCTTAGTGTTAATAGGCATTGATTCAACAGCAAAGACTTTAATTTGATGAAAATGTATGCTAATATAATGAAAATAAATACATTTTAACAAGAGTCTGTTTTAGTTATTGGTAATTATGGTCTTCAAGATGCCATCCTAACTTCCAAATTTTAATACAACATTCACTCTGGCCTGTTGGCTATCTGGATTAGGGTCCTGGTGAAATTTTCAGTGATCTCATAGTGATGATGATTATATTTCACTCTTGTAAGTGCTGTATGGCTTTTGACATGCTTTCATATGCATCATCTCATTATCTTTACCACTACCTCCAAGTTTTCAAAGCAGGAAAACATACTAGAAAATATACACAGGAATGTGCTTAAATGTCTGCTCGCCAAAGCCTGGAGGTCTTAATTGAGTGACGAATCTTTTCCATAATAGTAACACTGTAAGGAAGAGTCAGGTGAGGAAGTCAGACAAGCAGTCAAGGAGAGAACCTCACAGGCCTTCAGAAATGTATACTTGCAGGTGATGCAAACAGGATGTCTACAAGCCTTATTTGAACTATACATGTATTTTATTTTGCCAGGATGGCGTTTTGAACATTTAGAATTTAATTCCTTTTGGTAGCCAGGTAGCCCAAATCATCACCAATCTATATTCCCTTTCACCTGGCTTGAGCTTACTCATTTGTATCAACTTTCCTAGTTCTGAAGAAAGGGCTTATCTTGTTCTCTTTCTCTGGAAAACTCTAGCCACATTTTGTTCTATGTGAATAGGGCTCTCAGGAGCAGTATTGGCCATTTGGAAGACATTTGATTTTTTTTAAAAAATCTGGTGTGAAAGATGGAGGGACCTCATCTGGTTGAGTGCAATTAGGAAGACTTCAAGAGGAGGTGACTTCTAAGATGGACCTTCAAGAAATGAACTTCATTCTAATGATTTTGCTCAGATGTTCTGACTCATAGGAAACAACTGGAAAATTGGGGAGCTGGCTTGCTTAAAACTTGAGTAAATCACTGCTTGTATGTATACTACTTAGTCACCAACACAATTGCTCAAGTCAGAAGCCTGTGAGTCATACTAAACCTCTTCTGTCTTCCATCCTGTTTGACTGTTAGAGACTTCAATGTTTCCCTTTCTAAATATTTCTCCAGTATCCTCTCCACTGTATAGCATTATTGACTCAATTATGATCCAGGCCTTAATAATTTTATAGCAAATTGTTTGACTCTTTTACTATGAGGCTCCCCTGACAAAAAGCCTCCAAATCGTTCCATAGTCTTCATGTTAGAGAGAAAGTTCCTAGCATTAAAAGTCCAATATGCTTTAATTCCTGCATTTCTCTTCATTATAATCTCTTGGTATAAACGTTTACTATCAAATTGCTTATAGTTCCCTGAATACATCATTCTGCTTTATGTCCTTTATGTTTGGTCATTGGCTTTCTAGGTGGTGCAGTGGTAAAGAATCAGCCTGCCAATGCAGGAAATGGAGAAGCCAGTTTGATCTGTGGGTTGGGAAGGTCCCCTGGAGGAGGAAATGGCAACCCACTCTAGTATTCTTGCCTGGAAGATTTCCTTGAAAAGTGGAACATGGCGGGCTACAGTCCATGGGGTCACAAGGAGTCAGACAAGACTGAGTATGCATGCAGGCATCTTTAGTCATATGGTTCTCTTTGTAGGAAACAACCTTTCTACACTCGACTAATAATGTCTTACTTCCTTAGAAGGTTTATATCTAGCATCACCTCCTCAGGGAAGTTTTGCCTGGTTCTTGCTTATTCATGGTCTTCAGTTGAGATAGCAAGGAAAGGCCAAGATTTTTGAAGAGATGGTCAGAGTCTCTTGGGCCCATCTTGACTTGCTTTCTGCCCATCTTTTAAACCACTGGCTATTGTTGAAACAATCAGATGGGCATAGTTGTAACCCAAGAGCACCATGTCTCGACTATGATTCACCTTCCTCTTTTCTGAGGCCTACTAGGTGTGTGAACTTGGAAGAGAATGGTACTTAACATTTCATGGGGAATCCTAGACCAGTGGGATATGGACGCCATATACAAGTAGTCTCTGCCCTTATGTTTCCCACAGACAATTCTGAGGTGCATGCTAGGAGTTCCCACTGGCATCGAGCCCCAGTTGCCATGTAGGTGATTGATTGAATTGGCTGTCTTTCCTTCCCTGAGTCTCTCTTCCTTTTCTTGCTTCTTGGGACCAATTCCCCAAAGAACCTATGAGCACAAAGACTCTTCTCAGTCGCTGTTTTCTGCAAGATCCCAGGCTAAGACCAAAGATATAGAAACATGGGTATATGTGAAGTGATCAGATTCTCAAATTTCATATGTATTTTCAGAATTCTTAATTTCTAGATGTATTTCTTTTTCTAAAAAGGACATGCCTGAGAGTATATGTGAAAGAGTAATCAATAAAAGACTTTTGAGTATTAAAAGTTGCATTCTGTGAATTAGAATAGAATAGGAAAGGGAATTAGAGACATAACTTCATTAAGAAAGAAAAGTAGTGATAGAAAGTTTCTGGGGGTTAAGAATTTATCCATGTACTCTTTTAAAGGAAAAGTTGTCCATTTGTATTCAGTATAATGTTTAGTGGTTTTGTCAAGACAAATGTACATATACAAATGTATATTCATTGTCAGGTCTTACTGTATGCATATAAGGCAAGTACAAATCTACTGCAGCTGGTTAACCTTGTTGATTATTATTTGTTTCCAAACTACATGCACTTTTAAAAATGGATGATGGTGGGCAATAAAAGAGTGATATGACAGTTTTATTTTAAAATGTCAATATTTACTAGTTTCAAGGAATTACATCCATTGCAACTATTTAAACATATGATGAAAAATTTTCAGGGGCCATTTTAAAAATATGAATTGAGGCACATAGTTCTAAAAAACTCTTTTAGAGGAATTGTGAGCACACATCTGAAGATACTTGGTTTAGACCAGAGGTTCTTAACTGTGGGTCCCATTGGAAACACCTAGGCAAGTTGAAAATACTAATGCCTGGGTCCCACTGCCAGACATTCTGATACAGCTGATCTGGGGTAGAGTCCAGGAACTGTTAGTTTTTTAAATTTATTTTTTAATTGAAGTATAGTTGATCTACAGTATTGTATTAATTTCTGGTGCATTGCAAAATGACTAAGTTATACACACATATACATTGTTTTGTTTTTTATATTCTTTACCATTATGGTTTATCTCAAGATGCTGAATATAGTTCCCTGTGCTATACAGGAGGACCTTGTTATTTATCCATTCTATGTGTAATAGTTTGCATCTACTAACCCCAAACTCCCAGTCCATCTCCCTAACCCACCACCTCACCCCTTTGGTAACCACCAGTGGTTCTTTATGTCAATGAGTCTGTTTTGTAGATAGGTTCATTTGTGTCATATTTTAGATTCCACATATCAGTGCAATCATATGGTATTTGTCTTTCTCTTTCTGACTTAGTCACTTAATATGATAGTCTTTAGTTGCAAGGAATTATTTTTTTAAAGGCTTATTAGCAGGTTTGCATAGTGTTAGAGATGACCTCCATTGTCTAAGACTCACTCCCGTAATAACCCAGACATAGCACCTACCACATTGCACAGAAATAGGGTTTACTTAGATGTTGGCAAGAGTCAGGTAGGATCTGTAAATGTGTCAAATGGACCAGGTTGGGGAACTGGAATGAAGTAGAGAGCACATGTCCCCTTCAAAGGAAGCAGCTCAGACTTCATTTCAGCCAGTGCTTGACTTGGTGGTAAATGAGCTCATAGATGCCAAACATGATTTTTTTTTAAACTTTTTATTTTTTATTGAAGTGTAGCCAATCAACAATGTTGTGATAATTTCAGGTGAAAGCATAGGCACTCAGCCATACATATTCATGGATCCATTCTCCCCCAAACACCCCTCCTCTCCAGGCTGCCACATAACATTGAGCAGAGTTCCACGTGCTGTACAGTGGGTCCTTGTTGGTTACCCATTTTAAATACAGCAATGTGTACATGTTTTTAAGTAAAGCAGGAAATCTAGTTCTTTTTTAGACATGAAATACATGATTTTAGAGCATTGTCTAATGTTTTCCTCACTCACTCCTCTTTATTTCATTTTTTGACAATGCCATTTCAGGCCATGTATAATTGTGAGTCAGATGGCATCCATGGGCCTGCAGTTTTACAATCACTGAAAACATTATATGAGAGTCTTGCCCTGTGACCAGTAGGGTCTTCAGGACAGGGACAAGATGTCACTCTCACATTACTTCCCTGACACTTGGAATATGAAGGATGAGATATGTACTCATAAAAAATGATGTTCTTTAAGTTTTTGTTCAGGGTTCTCAAAGAAAATTGGACAGTTGGAACAGGGTACTTCATCCATTTGCAGATTGTTTACTCCAAAGCTGTACAAATTATCTTGTATCTTTCTTCTTTATGGGAATATAAAATTATTTGATGGGTATTCTAGGGAAGGTGAGAGACCAGTTGTTTATTAGCAGAAAATTTTGAAACTTTCTCAGAAAGTTAAAGAATGAACTTTACAAAAATATGTTTCATTTATTTTTCTGAATTCTAACTCTGATAGCAAATAATTCTAGATACTTCTCATTGTAACTAAAGACATCATTTAATATTTGCAGATCAGGAAGTAGAAAGGAAACTAATATTATGAAGGAAGGAACTTGAGCAAAAGTATGCCATCTAAGTGTTTAAAGGCTAGAAGAACCTACCAGGAACATTAATCATCACCGAAAAAGATTAACACTTTGACTACTGATTGACTAAAATGGTATATGAGAAATACTTGGAGATTAATGAATATTTGGAGATTAATATTTGGAGATTAGTCCAGTATGATTTATTTCCTCAAACAGAATGTTGGTATGTCCAGTTCATCCTTTTAGCCTTTTTTAGTTTAGTATTTAACCAGGAAATTGAGTGGGTGGCATATGGCAAAAATTGGTCAGTTTTACATGTTGTGTTCTGAGACATCAGTTCAATTTAGTTGCTCAGTTGTGTCCGACTCTTTGCGGCCTCATGGACTATAGCATGCCAGGCTTCCCTGTCCATCACCAACTCCCGGAGCTTGCTCAAACTCATGTCTATTGAGTCGATGATGCCATCCAACCATCTCATCTTCTGTCATCCCTGTCTCCTCCTGTCTTCAATCCTTCCCAGCATCAGGGTCTTCTCCAATGAGTCAGTTCTTTGCATCAGTGGGCCAAAGTATTAGAGTTTCAGCTTCAGTATCAGTCCTTCCAATGAATATTCAGAACTGATTTCCTTTAGGATTGACTGATTTGATCTCCTTGCAGTCCAAGGGACTCTCAAGAGTCTTCTCCAACACCACAGTTCAAAAACATCAATTCTTCAACACTCAGCTATCATTATACTCCAACTCTCACATCCATACATGACTACTGGAAACCATAACTTGACTATGTGGACCTTTGTTGGCAAAGTAATGTCTCTGCTTTTTAATATGCTGTCTAGGTTGGTCATAGCTTTCTTCCAAGGAGCAAGCATCTTTTAACTTCATGGCTGCAGTCACCATCTGCAGGGATTTTGGAGCCCCTCAAATTAAAGTTTCTCACATTGTTTCCCCATCTATTTACTGTGAAGTGATAGGACTGGATGCTATGATCTTAGTTTTTGAATGTTGAGTTTTAAGCCAACTTTTTCACTCTTTTTCACTTTCCTCAAGAGGCTCTTTAGTTCTTCTTCACTTTATGCCATAAGAGTGGTGTCATCTGCATATCTGAGGTTATTGATATAACCTGGCAATCTTGATTCCAGCTTCTTGTGCTTCATCCAGCCCGTCATTTTGCATGATGTACTCTGCATATAAGTTAAATAAGGAGAGTGACAATATACAGTTCTGGGGTACATTAATGGAGAAGGACAGGGCAACCCACTCCAGTATTCTTGCCTAGAGAATCCCGTGGACAGAGGAGCCTGGTGGGCTGCTGTCCATGGGGTCACACAGAGTTGGACATGACTGAAGTGACTTAGCATGCATTCATGCATTGAAGAAGGAAATGGCAACCCACTCCAGTATTCTTGCATGGAGAATCTCAGGGATGGAGGAGCCTGGTGGGCTGTTGTCTATAGGGTCACACAGAGTTGGACATGACTGAAATGATTTAGCAGCAGCAGCAGCAGGGGTATATTAAAGAGCTATTTCTTGAAGCTTTAAAAATGTCTTTTTCTTCCATCAAAGGTCTAATTATCTTCCCGTATATAAACTCTAGACAGCAAACTCTGCATGCCAGTATTATGAGTGACTTCACTATTTTTGTTAGAATCAGCATATATAGTGTGATTCATGCAAGTTGTTTGACCTTTGAACATGGAAGGATATGGTTCAGGTGATTGATTTGTTTTAGAATGCATGTGATATCAAGTTGTCAGCCTCCTGGTGGCTGTTCAGAGTGTATGGTTCTTCACTCCTTTTTCATTCAAACAATTTTTATTGAGCACCAGCTCGGTGTGGTAAGAAAGGCTCAGCCAAGTATTAGAGAGTCTCCCACTCTGTGCAGACTTTCTTGATAGACTTTGAAATCCTTTTGTGTGAGTTTGCTGGGAAGGGGAGAGGGGCAGACCTGGCCCAGTTTTTATGTCAGAATTGTAAATGTCTGTAGTAAGTTTTCCCAAGAAACGATCATATGATCCAATATGCAGTAAATGGCTATATAGCTTAGAAGGACACACTTCACCTTCCCCCCAACTTAGCTCATGGAATAAAAAAAAAAAAAGGAAAAATTTCCTATAACCTTTATGAGTGGATTTATAGTAGAAAAATTGACTTGATACTCTCTTTATATAGAAGAATATTATAACTAGGTCTTTCTAAAATGAAGGGTAGAACCTCCATCATTTGTTCTTATTTCCATCTTGGTTTATTTGAGTTTGGGTCTCTTTAGGTCAGATAGTTAGTTGGATGCTGTCTTCCTAAGGCTATTTGCTCTAAGTTGATTCCTGGTTTTCGTAGTCAACTGTCCCATTGATTTAATATATATCATGCACACATATATACATATATAAATACTGCATGTACCAATATAAATATAACATATCCCATGTATTTTCGAATGAAATGTTAGGCAATTTTTAATGAGACACATATTTAATAAGATTAGTAAAAGGACATTGGAAGACATAATAGTCCACTTTTCACTTGTTGTAAATGCTGTCATCACAGGGCTGTTCCTTATTTCAACGCTTCATGAAAGCCTAAGGTCTATTATTAAAATGTAGATTTTGAAAGACATTTTAATGAGGACCTGGAAAAATTCTGTAAGAGACAGAACTCTCTGCCAGTCTGATTTCATTCAGAACTTGGTCTAATAAAGTGTTTCACCAAGTGTGGTCTGTGGACATCTGTATACATATAATTTAAGATACTTGTTAAAAAGGCAGATGACTGGATACTAGCCCAGATCTATTGATCTGAATCCCTGGGCTAGGCCTGGATGTCTGCATTTTAACCTATTTAGACAAAACTTTACAGTAAAGTTTGAGATGTAGGAGAGTGGATGTACCCTCCCTTATCCCTCTTTCATATGAATGAATGTCCCCTCAAGAGAAATCTACAGTCATGGGGACCACAGTGCCAATGCTCCTAGTTGTCTAAAGGGGATCTGCGTGTAGCTGGGAAAAACAACAGTTTGTCACTACCCCTCTTACTGACTTGTTGGCACCAAGTCCTCCAGCCACACATACCAGCTACAGACCTGGGCTTGCCCAGGAACTCGCTTCCACCAGGGCTGTGCCACTCTTGCAAAGTAGGACACCTTTCCTCTTCCTGCCCTTTGTCCACTGCCCTTGCATTTTGATGACAACTGCCATCCATTTTGTTTTTTTTACTTCTAGGCACTTAAACTATTATCCCATTTCCTGTGTGATGATCTTTCCAACAACCCTAGAGATGGGTGTTTTCATGCCCATTTTACAGATGAGATAACAGGTTGGTACAGGTGGTGTCATGGCCAGAAAGTGAGGAAGGAGCAGAAAGGAGACTCAAACCTAGTTCTTTCTACAACCTCTCTGTGGACCGCTACTGAGTGTTTGCTGCCTGGCTCTCTGGACAAGAGTGAGGAAGGCTTTGTTTTATAATACCTTAGCCTAGATAATATGAAAAAAAGATGGCCTAGTTTTTTATTTACTTATCCCCTACAAGCTTTTACACATGATTTTAATATCAAAGGGAGGATATTAAATCCCACTCATGTGAATTATGAACAGTAATTTGCAGACTAAAAAAGTCTGTGTGTTAATAGGTAGATAAGGATTGTGTGTCTTTTGTAGAGAAAAAATTACCATTAAAAAGATAAATGGTACTGGTGCCCAGTGAGAGAGACAGGACATTGTTAGAGCATTCAGTTCAGTTCAGTCACTCAGTCATGTCTGACTCTTTGTGACCCCATGAACCACAGCATGCCAGGCCTCCCTGTCCATCACCAGCTCCCAGAGTCCACCCAAACCCATGTCCAATGAGTCGGTGATGCCATCCAACCATCTCATCCTCTGCTGTCCCCTTCTCCTCCTGCCCTCAATCTTTCCCAGCATCAGGGTCTTTTCAAATGAGTCAGCTCTTTGAATCAGGTGGCCAAAGTATTGGAGTTTCAGCTTCAACCTCAGTCCTTCCAGTGAACACCCAGGACTGATCTCCTTTAGGATGGACTGGTTGAATCTCCTTGCAGTTGAAGGGCATTAACTTGAACCAACAACAACAAAAATAATGTCATAGCTCTTCTTTTTCTAAAGAATTCGTTCCTGGACCTTGACATAAAGCTTTCTGTGACTTTTATCTCCCTAGCCCCTCATTTAGATTTAATTTAAAGTGAACTCATAAGAAAACAAAACTTATGAATTCAAAGTTTTAAAAAGGTCTTAACGATCTGAAAACTGAATTCAGAATTTTGATGTCGATTGATTCTTATGCCTGCCATTATCAGAAATCTGAATTGCATTCTCATTGGTTTGGGGTTTAACAATTATTTGTACTTTGTAAGACTTCAGTTAAAAAGGAGCCAAGGGTTTAATATACTAGAAATAATTGCACATTGACACACTTCTTGAAAATTCTAAAATCTCTGTGCAGATGTGGGTGGAATTTTGTCATCTAGCTTCTGGGCAGCCTATATTCTAATCCTGATTGTAACATTAACTCTGATCTTGTCAGCTTCCTCATTTTTAAAACCAGGGGTTGAATTTCTAACTGATGATTTCCTCTGCTTGAAAATCTTTTGATTCATTGTGGCATGTAGTAGGCTTGAAAGTACTTTACAAAGACACTGAACACTCTGTGTTATTGTATACTGTGCTGGGAATGTGGAAAGTTGAACACATGTAGCAGGATGCTAATAGAGAAAATAATAATGACTGTCAATCTTTTCTAGTTCATCTTTTGTCACATACTTGATTGGATGTTAATCTGTAGACTTCCTATAGAGCTCTTCCTAGAATAGAAATATATATTTTATAATTTTTTCCTTTATGAGATACTTACACAGCATTATAGTTCTACCTTTGAACTACACTTGGGTCTTATTTAACAATTGGCATATGTCACTCCCCACAGAGTGCAATATTTGGTATACTATTACCCTGAAATCTTGGTTCTTAAATTATTATAAAAAGTATTACTACTTTTAGAAAAGTAAGTATTATTAAATAATCAGTGTCTGTACAGTCCAGAGACTCTCTGAGAAATGATGAAATTGAGGAAGAGTTTGGATTTTAGTAGCAGTTTTAAACACTCATTGACTCAAATATTTTTTTGCCAGACATTAATTCCTTCACAATATTGTGTTTATGGATTACTGAGGTGAGAGGAGATGTTGAACAAGAAATTTCAAGCATGATGCATTCTACAAAAGGAGAAGTAAAAGATGTTGTGTGAACCTGAAAGAGGCTGAATTCATCTAGTTTGAAGGGATGGATCAGCAGGAAAAGGCTGGGGAAAACTCTTGCAAGGATACTTAGCAGAGATCTGAAGAATAGGCGGATAATGCGACTAACAAAGATTTGAGCAGAGGGAATGATTTATTTGTAGTTTTTAAGAGAAAGTATCCTTTTTAAGGAGTTAAAAGACTAGTATAGTTGTAGTACACGTCCAAAAAAGGAAAATGGAGCATGAGGGAGGCCAGAACTTGCGTGGGTTTGAAAGCGAATGTAAGGATGTTGGTCTTATTTAAGGGGAGTTATTTAAAGTTTTTAAGAAGAGGTGGGGCAGAAAACAAAGAATATAATCAGAGTTGTATTTTTATATAACTTTTTATTTTGTAATAGTTTAAGATTCACAAGATTTACATTTAATCACTTTTACATGCAGATTTCTGTTTTGTTTTGTTATTTAGTTTTTAAAAGATTACTACAATGGGTAAAAAAGACTGACGAGGATTAAGTATGGATGCAGGACACCAATTTGGAGATTAAGAAGCAAAGTTTAGTTTAGATGATAGATGAAGATGCCTTAAACTAAAAGTAGCCTGGAGATGACTAGAAGTAGATAGATTCAAGAAAAATGTAAGAGATAGGAATGGTCAGTGTGTCTTGATAATTGGATATTGAGGTGAGGGCTAGGGGAGAAGGTCAAATGACCTCTGGGTTTCTATTTTGAGTAGCTGAGTGGGTGTGGTGATGCTGTTAGTCAAGGTTGAGAATCCTGGAGAAGAAGCAGATTGGTTGGGAAGGAAGATGCATTTGGTGGTGACCAGGGTGAGTCAGCTCACCTCTTAAAGTGAGTGTGAAGTACTTATGTAGACAAGAAGCCTTTGAGTTGAAGCTCTAGAAATAGTCTGGTGTGAGATATAGATTTAGGCTGTGTCAGCATATAGATAGTAATTTCAGTAAGATTATCTAAGAAGAGTATGTAAATTAAAAGAGAAAAAAAAAAGGCTGAGAATAAAGTTCCAGGAACTATAAATGTTAAGTGGGTTAGCAAGGAGGAAGAACTCTTAAGGAGAGTAAGAGAGAATAGCAGAGAAAGAGATATAGGAGAGAGAGAGAGAGGAAGGAGAGGGAAGAAGAAGAAAAGGAGGAAGAGGAGAAAGAAGAGAGAAAAACTGTAGAGAGAGGAAAAATTAGTAGACTGCATCATATAAGCAAAGGAAAGAGTATTTCAGAGAAAAAATATCCTGTAGCCTCTGCCTCTTTGCTCTGACTTCACGCAAAGTCATAATTGAGAAGTTTCTTATGGTTCTCTGTATGTGTCATTTCTTTTATTTTTAAAATTCGGTATTTATGGTTTTGCAAACTGGACTTCCAAGATAAAGCGTGATATTTTCTGCCACACTCTTTATGTCTTACAAAATGTTATTTTGAACTGATGATACTTGGAGAGGAAAAAAAAAAACTGGTAAAATATGCATTTTTAAAAGCTTAGGTTTCATAAAATCAAACATACTTTTACACGTGAATGTGTAGTTAAAATACATTTCACATGGTGTGACATGTGCATGACAGTGCATACATCAGATTCCTGGGTCATACCCTTAGGCCAACTGAAATGAAAGTTTTCGATGGGTCATACTTATCTTTACAAAATCTTTCTGACTAATGCCCAGAGTGGGTGGAAAATGGTCAGAACATGGAAATACTCTGATAATGTTAAATGAGGGTGTTCTATATGATGACTTAGAGACAGATGTGACCTAATTGAAACCTTATTGTCACCAGTGTTAGGAAGAGCATGTTCAATAAGTTTCTCCGAAGAGAAGTGGCGGCAGGTAATGCAATAGAAGATGAGAAATTTGGAGTTATCCCACTGAATTGGGAAGTGATCATCACAAATCCCAAACGGTATTCAAGGTTGGAGTTAGTGAGGCAGGAGTTTGATTTATAGTAGTTTGATGCTGGGACGAAGTGAGTGACAGGTTCAGAATAGCTGGCTGGGATAACGTCTCTTAAGACCATTTAATATCGGAGAGAAATGGCCATACTCCTTTAAGTAATAGACAGCTGAAAGTTCAGCCAAGGCTTCAGTTAAGGAAAGATGCAAAAAGAAATTGGTGATTAAATGTTGTGAGAGGAAATACCTTTGGGTTTTGCTGGAGGGATGACAGGGGACTCTAATAATTTGAAAGTTACTTTTGAAACTTCCACTAGGAAAGGACATGACATCTTGGTGATCCCCATAATGTAGGGAGGAGGCTGATAGTGGGCGTGTCAGGGAGAGGGTGAGAAAACTCTATGCTAAGCTTTGTGTAAGTTATCAATTGAGAATCTGGTTCCATGATGTTTGAACTGAATTTCAAGTGAGCATAAACTGAATATGGATATACAGGTAGCTTAGCATGTCATCATTTTCCTGAAAGTGGGTTAAAGTTAAAATTATTCCCAAGTGACTCTGATAAAGAATCCACCTGCCAAACAGGAGATTTGGGTTTGATCCCTGGGTTGAGAAGATCCCCTGGAGAAAGAAATAGCAACCCACTCCAGTATTCTTGCCTGGGAAATCCCATGAACAGAGGAGCCTGGTGAGCTCCTATCCATGGGGTTGCAAAGCATAGGACACAACTTAACGACTAAACAATAACAATGTACTTTTTACTTATGTATTTATTCCCCACCATGTTTTCAAAGAATTTAAAGCATTTAAGAAACTCGGTTTAATGACTAAAATTATCCATGGATGTGAGAAATAAATGGTAAATATGATAGTAACTCAAGAGTCAAAAGTGAAATGAGATATTCATTTTATTAACTATGGACAAAAGCTTTGCTTTATTGACATCTAGAACTCCCAGTATTGTATTCAATACAGAAACGGTCATGATCCTCATGATGCAGTCATTTCTCTGAATGGTGCTATTTATAATACAATTCTAAGCTTAGGGAAAAAAATGGAGGGGAGGGTAATGAGGCTTATACGATGTCGGATGAGTCAATGTATGATTAATATTGAGTCACTTTCATGCTCTCTACTGCCTGCCTTTCTGCTTAATGGTTCTTTATCTGCAGTAACTTGGTACAAGCATCAAATCTGTTCAACAAGTTTCTTGTCTGGATTATCCTGTTGCTAACAAGTGCATTTCCTCCATACTAAGCAATCCTTCTCACTCCAAAGATGACAGTGTAATTTTAATTCCTATTGATTGCCATTTTGCTTTTATACATGAGGAGGAATCCAGTCTCTTAAAGTATTCAGGATATTATTTTAAATAGATAATGTGACCTCCTCCCTGCATAACCTTACCACAGCAAACTTTGCAGACTTAGTATAGATATATGTAGAATGTGTGGTATGTGTGGTTTTTTAAATGTGAAGGATGACAGTCAAACTTATTGGCTTTGTTTCAAGTAATTCTGTTTCCAAGCAAGTGTCAGTTGCTGTGATACGCCTATGCTTAAAGTAATCTGAGGAATAAAGTCATAGTTGAATATTTTCAAGTGATTTAAAAAAAAATTAGAACAGAGGAGAGCAGTGCTTATTATTGCTTAATTAAATTACAGTGTTCATTGATAATAATTATTGAATCATGTCAGAGGTCGAAAGACCAATGTTTTAAACCCAATCATATTGAAAAGAATATATATATATATATATATATATATATAAACTGAATCACTTTGCTGAACACCAGAAAAAATAGTTGATTATAAATCAACTATGTTGTTCAGTTGGTAAGTTGTATTCAACTCTGTGACCCCATAAACTGCAGTATGCCAGGCTAAAATAAAATAAAACTAATCATATTGGAAAATACGTCTCTGACAAGAATCAAGAGTTAGTTATTCCTTCTCCCTGGAGCACTTCTTTCCATAACTTGCCTGACCGACTCTTCCCTATTTCTGATATTTCTCATTCCTTGTGTATGTCTCTCCTTCAACCCCAACCATAGGGTTGTTTGGTCCCCAGGAACTTGTAACTTCTGCAAGTTGGGCTTCTACTTCAGTCCATCTCAGTAAACATTCAGTTGCTTAAGCTGGAAACCTGTGACTGTTCCCTTTTCCACCTCTTCACGTTCACTCTACCAGTAAGTCCCATAACTTCCGCTTGCAAAATGTATTTCCAATTCATTCACATTTCTGCCCATCTCTGCTGTCACGCTATTAACCTCGGCCATCCCATGTCTTGGGTGAGGTTAGTGCAACAACATATTTTCTGAGCTCTCTTTCCCGTCTCCTTCCACTTGCAATTGCTTCAGTTTATTCACTGAAATCCTAAGTGGTCCTTTGCAAACATGTCAGACAATGTCATTCACCATCCTTGTTTCACCCTGTGAACAGCTTTCCATTTCACTAGGAATCCAGTTCTCTCCCACAGTCTGCAAGGGTATGTCTTAACCAGCTCCTGCTCCCATCTCCAAATTCATCTCCAGCCATCTTTTCCCTTCATCAAAAGACTCTGCTGCCATTTCTAAATTGAGCCTGAAAACGTTCTGTTTCTCCTGCTTTGAATTCCCTTCTTTTAGGTCTCCTGTGGAATGGTTTATCTCATCCTTCAATCTCAGAATAAATATATTTTCATACAGGTCTTCATTTCAGATTCCAAATAGATCTTTTTCTTGATTCTCCATTCAGCATCCATTTTGTAACCCTCCAAATATTTTCTCTACTTTAACAGGTGTTATTTTTGTTTACCTCTATGTTGTCTGTCTTCTACTACTAGAATATGAGCTGTGTTTCATTTGCCCATGTGTCCTTATGCTGTATAGGAAGCACGCAAGAAATGATTGCTGATGGAAAGAATGAATGAGCGGTGTAAGGGTCAGGCTGAACAGACTGCTAGAGCAGCTAGTAGCATGTACATCTGGAGCAGGATGGTCTTTTTTTATCTTGAAAATGCAGTGACTAGTAACATGTATTAACCATCAAAAGTATATTTGCACAGAAGATATACTTACAAGAATTATTCAAATATAACATCCCAGTTAAGTATGGGATAACTGCTGATCAGACAAATTGATCTCATTTTCAGTGTCATAATTCCTTTAAAAAAACTCCCTCATCTTCATGACTATGTAAAAGACATACTTTCTATTTTTTTTATTTTATCAATTTTTAAATGGAAGTGTAGTTGACTTAGAATGTTGTGTTAGTTTCTACTGTACAGCAAAGTGGTTCAGTTATATACACATACACACACACACACACACGTAAAACTGATAATACATACCTAAAAGTGATTCAATTTGCTGTACATCAGAAATTAACATTGTAAATCAACTGTTTAAAATATTTTCCATTATGATTATCATCCAT
Organism: Cervus canadensis; assembly: GCF_019320065.1. Lineage (NCBI taxonomy): Eukaryota > Metazoa > Chordata > Mammalia > Artiodactyla > Cervidae > Cervus > Cervus canadensis. Next base: position 41,836,253 of record NC_057393.1, read on the forward strand.
AGAACACAGTTGTCTGTGTTGTACCATAGGATCTTTTTGTTTATCCATTCTCTCTGTAAAAGCTTACATCTGCTAACCCCAAACTCCCACTCTATTGCTTTCCCAACACCCTGTACCTGGGCAACCACAGGTCTGTTCTCTGTCCCTGATTCTGTTTCTTTTCATGGATAGGTTAATTTGTATCATTATAGATCCCACATATAAGTGATGCCATTCAGTATTTCTCTTTCTGACCTACTTCACTTAGTAGGGTTCTCTCTAGTTACATCCATTTTGCCACAAATGGCATTATTTTGCTTTTTTATGGCTGAGTATTATTCCATTGTATATACATACCACATCTTCTTTATCTATTCATCTGTCAACCAACGTTTGGGTGGTTTCTGTGTCTTGGCGATTGTGAATAGTTGGAGCAGCCTGGTTTTGAAGAAGGGTATGGGATGGAAGTTAAGTGTAAGATCAACCAGTTTTCTAGCTAGCATGAGTAATTCGTTTCTGGAGGTTTTTATTGGGAAGGGAAGGTGAGAGGACATGTCCAAAAGGACTGCAAAGATAAAGACTCAGAAGACTTTCTCCTGGGAGCTCTCTGTGTACCTCGAATCTATCCACAAGTAAAGTTAGAGCATCATCATGGATCACCTCCTGCTCCTCATATGTTTTTGTCCTATTGCCAGCTTTCCTCATTCATTCTAGAGGTTGACAAAAATGTGGAAACCATGCAAGGTCTGCATACAAAATATTTGCCCCACAGTGCCTGCATCTTTTAAAGCACATTCATATTTGTGAGTGAGGTATAGCCCAACCACTCCAGGAAGGAGTACCCTGAAATTCTGGGAGCCAAGATTACAGAAATGTTCTGGAAACACAGCCTCCTGTTGGTCCTCTGAATCCTTTGGTCCCATCTCTTTGCCACAGCTTGAAGAGCCATTGTCTTGGGCTTTATTCTGCCTGAACTGCCTTTGGCTTAAATTGTTTGAGCTGTTTATCTCTAGCCCCTACTTTTACTCAGGGTCCTGCAACCTCAGGGACCAGCTGTCCTCCCTTCTGTAGCCCAGCTCTGACTTCTGGAACCTTGAACCTTCTGGAACTTCTGGAACCTTCTGGCAAAGCTCTTTGAGTTCCCCCTCTGAATGACTTGAAGCATTCAGACAGTGTTAAGTCACGTTCCTGCAAATATATTGTTTGCAATTCAGGTGCACTTTTGTTATGAACCCCATGTCTTTGGCATTTATTTATTATATTCATCTCCTTGGCTTCATAGCCTGCCTAAACCTCGTTATGGTTTCTCTGTTTCTTTTGTCTTTCTCTAGCTGATGGTTGTGACCTTATTTCATGACGGTTACATTTTAGGACTGATCTTGCAGATTTGTAGGTGTGGTTTACTTCCATAAATACAGCATTCATGTCAGCAGCAACTCCAGGTCACTTTTTACATCACTTTGTGGATAATTATTGTTGTATTTTAAACCCATCAATCACTGTTGCTTGTATTTATCTGCAGTGGCTGAATTTGAACCTAGATTTGTTGTGTTGGAAATACAATAAATATTAACTGTCACTGAAAGGAACAGAGCATTAAAGGGCAGCGTGGTACAAGATGACAGATAGTGAATTCAAGTTATAAAATCACATTTATTTATCTTTCTTCTTCCCTTTCTCCCTTTTTTCATACCCTCTCTAACTTCTTCAGTAAAAATTTAAGGTGGCTACCTTATTAGATTACAGTATGTGAACCATCATACTAACATTTCATTAAGTTTGTAAATTTTTTATATTTTAGATTTCTCTTGTAAGATTATCAATACTTACATAGAAAGCATTTAATGTTTAGATTCTTATAGTCAGGCTTCTCAAATATACGTATATTACAGATCATTAGTTACATTAATTACAAATGAGTGACTTTGAGGTTTTCTTGGAATATTGTATTTTTTATCCTACAAGCATAAAGAGAGCTTCCTTTATTGTTTTGAATTCAAATGCAGACACTCACCTGAAGTAATAGTAAATTTTTAAATACTTTTTCCCCTCCATATTTATATATCAAATCCTTCTGAGGCAGGGTTTGTAGGAAGGAAAGGAGACAGATACAGGGTCTGTGCTCAAGAGAGAGAGGAGAGAACAAATGTGTGAACACTGAAATCAGAATAAGTTGAATTACATTGCTGAATTCAAGAGGTGTTTCTGTATGAGAATATATCTGTCTGTAAAAGCCATAAGACATGCTCGAACTTCTGTAATGTGAAGAATGAATTAGATGAGAAAGGGAATCTCTCTGAATGAACCATCACAGAATTTTTTAAACTACAGAATTATTGTCAAATGGCCAGAGTTCCCTGCTGATACTGCTTCAGTGGATTTGTTGAGTCTTTGTCCAAGAGAGTTTAAAGATTAAAATGGCCAAAGGGATATGAAAGACAGAGAGAGAGAGAGACAGAGGCAAAGTGGCAGAGACACAAAGAGAAAAAAGGCATCAAGAGGCACAGAGAGAATATGAAAGGGTGTGTAATGAAGGAAGGGCTGAACAGTGTTTATTTCAGGCTCACAGTCAGTAGATCTGGGTTCTACTTTAATCTCTTACTTAAACTGAGTCCCTTGGACTCAGTAAGGGGATCAAATAGGTCAATCCTAAAGGAAATCAACCCTGAATATTCATTAGAAGACTGATGCTGAAGCTGAAGCTCCAGTGCTTTGGCCACCTGATGTGAAGAGCCAACTTATTGGAAAAGACCCTGATACTGGGAAAGATTGAGGGCAGGAGGAGAAGTGGGGAACAGAAGATGATCGCATCACGGACTCGATGGACAGAGTTTGAGCAAATTCCGAGAGATAGTGACGGACAGGGAAGCCTGGCATGCTGCAGTCCGTAAGGTGGCAAAGAGTCGGACACGACTTAGCAACTGGATGACGAACGACAACCATTTGTGACTCTATTTTCTCATCTGTCAAATAGGAATAGTAGTAACATCTATTCTACCTTCTGCTCAGGTTTTTGGCACCCATAGAATGAAATGTTAGATGTGGAATTGTTTTGAAAGCATGAAATGCTTTCTGAAGGTAAAAGGTCATGCTCCCCAAGCATAGCATTTTTACTTTAGCAGTATTAGTGATAAGTAAGAAGAATATTTGCTTTTGGATTTTATAATTGTGATAGTTTATTCAAATTGTGAATAAAGTTAAGTATTCTGTTCTTAGAAGTCAAGTGATTTAGTAGAGGGTGGCTTGGAAGTCAAATGGGTTTACGTTTAAACTCTGTATCTACCTGTCAGTACTCACTGTGCAACATTGGACAGATTATATAACTGCTCTGAGCCTTTGTTCTGTGATGGCAAATTTATCAAGTCATTGTGAAACTTACATGAGGGGTTGCTTTTCATTGCAGTACATGGAATAACTCCTTAATAAATATTAGTTGTAGTAATATTAGTACTACTATTATGATGATGATTTTTGCTGTCTTTATTGATTAATTTTTTCACTTTGGTTAAGAAGCCTTGAAACTTCAGAGCTTTCACAAATAGGAGCATGATTGTTTTGTTTTTAAATTTTAATTATTTAAAAAAAATCTCAGTATATATGCCATCTAGGCAGAGTCAAAATGTAATGTATTGAATGTATTCTGATGTATTAATTCCCTGATATCTCAGTTGGTAAAGCATCTGCCCGCAATTCAGGAGACCCCGGTTCTATTCCTGGGTCAGGAAGATCTGCTGAAGGGATATGCTACCCACTCCAGTATACTTGGGTTCCAGTACAAGTTTGCTGGTAAGGAATCCACCTGCAATGTGGGAGACCTGGGTTCAATCCCTGGGTTGGGACGATTCCCCTGGAGAAGGGAAAGGCTATCCACTCCAGTATTCTGGCCTGGAGAATTTCATGGACTGTATAGTCCATTGGGTCACAAAGAGTCACCCACGACTGAGCCACTTTCACTTTCGTAATATATTAAAGCCCAATGTAAACAGCTGTTTTATAAGAAGTCAAACGAAGTTCATCAAAGTAGATGATCTGCCTCCTTACGCCCTGTAGGTCACCGTAGCAAGGCTAAATTTGGCTCTCATTTTCTGGAAGCATCACCAGAGGAAATAATAAATGACCCAAGTCATAATTTTTAGCCAAGAGGAAGTGTGCATTTGTGGTGTGGGGGGGGGGGGTTGGTAGCAAAACATGTTATTTTCCTGCTGCTGAATTCAGACAAATGTAAGGTAATTTAAAATGTTAGGTAATTTATCTCAGAGATTAAATCTGAGAAGCAACCGAATAAGATAATTTTTCTGAAATGATGTCTTTAATGATCAATTTTAACATCAAGCCATTGCAGTAATTGAAATGACAGCACGTAACACATGGTGATGACGTGAGCTGTTGGGTTTGAGAGGACTAGACAGAACATCATGGCTCCCGCTCTGTGCCCTGCAGGCAGGGTCAGCCTGGGTGATGCGGAGCTTAATGGATGTTCATAGTGTGACCATGCTGACCTTGTTGTGAGCAAGTAAACGCCAAGAGATCTCAGCTGTTTGTGTGTACTGAAAGATAAGAAAGAAATTGCTTTGAAATGTTGAATTGAAATCGGACATATAAATATATGCCAAATGTTTTCTTCCCCCTCATTGCTCTGTTTTTTTGCAGTTTAGATCTCTAACTTCAAAAATAGAGTTAATCATAGAAGATCCAGCCACATGATTCTTATATTTTGCAATGTAATGTGTGTGGTCTCATTCTCCTGAAATTCTCATGATCGTTATTCTCATGGAAAGCACTTTGCAGTTCTGTGAAACTCCACAGTTCTTCTTCAGTGATATGGAAGAGGAACTATAGAACAGGAGTTTGAGCTGGGCTCTTTTGGAGACTGCTCTATTTTGAGTTAGGCTCACTAGTGTAAAGTAGCTGTTAGATGCTTTTCTGGAGCATGGAATGACTGTGGTAGTTGAAAGGAAGACTTTAATATTGATTGTTTTGGAAGTTGATGAACACCTACAAAGAGCAATACATTTTTTTTCTTTAATTAGTACACGTTTGCTCCATCTGTTAACATCTAACAAGTGATTTCAAGAGCTACTTAGCATTATTCCTAGTCAATAAGAATGAGAATCAATTCAAAAGAATAAGGCTTAAGTGATAAATCTGCAAACAAATATCTTATGGGTCAACCATTTTTTGCCTTGACCCAAATCATTGTTTTTGTTTAGAGTTATAATATCTAAATTTCATGTGGATACTGATCTATTTTAGAACTAAAAAAAAAAAAATAGAAATGGCAACTTGAAATTATTTGGGATGCATGCAATAGACAGAAGATTAATATCATTGGCCACTTAGGAGCTACATTGCTATCATATATTTTGGCCCAGTGTTTCCAATGTTTTGTATCATATGCTGATTATGGATAGGAATGCTGCAAATAGTCTTGATTTCTTCATGACTGTTTTGTGATAAGATTGGGATAGCAATGGCAGAGTTGCTTGATGTGAAAATTTAGTCTGAAACTTGTTGAAAACTGATTTTCAGTTTTGAAGAAATATCTCAATTGGCCCATAGCTTTTCAGGATTGAATTTTGTCTTTAAAAATGTGAGCCGGTTGATATTTCTTAGCTCTATACCTACAGAGTTCATTCAAGAAAGCTGTTAGGCTAGAAATAGGATTTACTGTTTGGGCAGAATCTCAACAGTTGAGGCGGTGAGAGGACTACTCCATGAATTTTCTCGCTTCTAGATGATTCATTGAATATTTCACAGTATATAGATGGGGATATCTTGCCACAGTGACTCCTGGAATTAGACGCTTTTAAGGCACTCTACAATGACTATATCTGAGTAAAAGAACTGTGAGTTATGATTGAGATTTGGACTTCGGAGCTGCCAACTGAAGATACTTTACTGTAGATCAAGGACCTGGAAAGTGCATTTATGCTTCTTCTGACATGTGAGCCTAAGACTGACCTTTGAGAGCTAAAAAGATTTAGTGAGTGCTTTTTATCAGTCAAAAAGTTGGTTATCAGTTCAGTTCAGTCGCTCAGTCGTGTCCAACTTTTTGCAACCCCATGAACCGCAGCATGCCAGGCTTCCCTGTCCATCACCAACTCCCGGAATTTACCCAAACTCATGTCCATAGAGTCGGTGATGCCATCCAACCATCTGATCTTCTGTCGTCCCCTTCTACTCCAGCCCTAAATCTTTCCCAGCAGCAGGGTCTTTTCAAATGAGTCAGCTCTTTGCATCAGGTAGCCAAAGTATTGGAGTTTCAGTTTCAGCATCAGTCCTTCCAATGAACACCCAGGACTGATCTCCTTTAGGATGGACTGGTTGGATCTCCTTGCAGTCCAAGGGACTCTCAAGAGTCTTCTCCAACACCACAGTTCAAAACCATCAATTCTTCAATGCTCGGCTTTCTTTATAGTCCAACTCTCACATCCATACATGACTACTGGAAAAACCACAACCTTGACTAGATGGACATTTGTTGACAAAGTAATGTCTCTGGTTTTAATATGCTGTCTAGGTTGGTCGTAACCTTCCTTCCAAGGAGTAAGCGTCTTTTAATTTCATGGCTGCAATCACCATCTGCAGTGATTTTGGAGCCCCCCCAAAATAAAGTCAGCCATTGTTTCCACTGTTTCCCCATCTATTTGCCATGAAGTGATGGGACCAGATGCCATGATCTCAGTTTTCTCAATGTTCAGCTTTAAGCCAACTTTTTCACTCTCCTCTTTCACTTTCATCAAGAGTCTCTTTAGTTCTTCTTCACTTTGTGCCATAAGGGTGGTGTCATCTGCATATCTGAGGTTATTGATATTTCTCCCAGCAATCTTGATTCCAGCTTGTGCTTCCTCCAGTCCAGTATTTCTCATGATGTATTCTGCATATAAATTAAATAAGCAGGGTGACACTATACAGGCTTGACGTACTCCTTTTCCTATTTGGAACCAGTGTGTTGTTCCATGTCCAGTTTTAACTGTTGCTTCCTGACGTGCATACAGGTTTCTCAAGAGTCAGGTCAGGTGGCCTGGTAATCCTATCTCTTTCAGAATTTTCCACAGTTTATTGTGATCCACACAGTCAAAGGCTTTGGCATAGTCAATAAAGCAGAAATAGATGTTTTTCTGGAACTCTCTTGCTTTTTCGATGATCCAGCGGATGTTGGCAACTTGATCTCTGGTTCCTCTGCCTTTTCTGAAACCAGCTTGAACAGCTGGAAGTTCACAGTTCATGTATTGCTGAAGCCTGGCTTGGAGAATTTTGAGCATTACTTTACTAGGGTGTGAGATGAGTACAATTGTGCGGTAGTTTGAGCATTCCTTGGGATTGCCTTTCTTAGGGATTGGAATGAAAACTGACCTTTTCCAGTCCTGTGGCCACTGCTGAGTTTTCCAAATTTGCTGACGTATTGAGTGCAGCACGTTCACAGCATCATGTGCTCGTAGTGATGCTTCCTAAGGCCCACCTGATGTCACATTCCAGGATGTCTGGCTCTAGGTGAATGATCACACCACTGTGATTATCTGGGCCATGATGATCATTTTTGTACAGTTCTCTGTTAAAGTTGATTATAGATTCTTTGTAAAATATTTTTAAGTTGCTTTTGCCGATTTTCATTCTTAGTAATAATTTTAACTAATTTTTTTAAAGTACCTAGAAGTCTTCATCAAATGAAGGGTTCAGATATTGATTTGATTGTCACATTTCTGGCCATGTTTGGGGCATATTTACCGTTGCTTGGTATGTGTTCAGTGGGACTGTGAAGGAAGAGTGCATATCTTTTAGACCTTTGGACACAGCTTGAAATTGGAGATGAGCTCTCATTCTCTTCTTATATGTAAAAGTTGCCTGAGAATTAGTGATTTGAAATATAGGTAAGTGTAGGAGTTGTGCGACAATGGTTCCCAGGAATTTCAGTCATAAGAACTCCTTATTATCAGGATGATGAATTATACTTTAGATATGTGTTAATTGATGAATCTGTTAATACATGACAGAAAGCTTTTATGAACTCAGTAGCAATTTAAACTAAACTTATCTCTATTTTGCAAAGTTCATCCACATAGAGAACAAACATACAGATACCAAGGCGGGAAGGGGAGGGCAGGATGGATTGGGAGATTGGGATTGTATATATATACTACTATGTGTGAAACAGATTACTAATAAGAACCGACTGTATTGCGCAGGGAACTCCACCCAATGCACTGTGGTGACCTCAGTGGGAAGGAAAATGACGGAGTGGGGATATATGTGTATGTGTGGCTGATTCACTTTGTTGTGCAGCAGAAACTAACATGACATTGTAAAGAAGCTATATTCCAATAAAAAAGTAAATTTATATTATGTATTCCTTATGCCAGATATATTACCTGCAAGTCCTACCTCTTCTTATCATCAACGCTTCACTGTATTCCTAAGGCTTTAGAATGAAATAAAACTGTATCACTGCCTTCAAGGCCCTATGAGCCCGGATTCCTGCCTGCCTTTGCAATCTTATTCTCCTTTTCCTTTTCTTCTAGCTCACTCTGTGCTTCAGCCTCATAGGTCTCCTTCCTGAATATTGATTGGATAGATCAAGTTCCTTCCAGTCTTTGAACCTTCATATTTGTTTTTCCTTCTACCCAGGATGCTCTTGTCTGTGGATCCTATTATGCAGTCCTCAGCTTTGAGAAGCCTTCCTGACAACTTGTTCTGAAACAACCTTCCACACTATTTGACTTAACACTAGCACTCTACAGATATCGCAAGCCGACTACATGATATCCACAATGTAGAATATCCTTTCATGTTTAGAAAATTCATGAGGCTCTGTTTATCTATAGTGAATAGTGCCATCTCTCTTGTTAGAGAGGTGGGTTATATTTCCCTATGCATACCTCAGATTGCCCACTTCATCTAAAATTGTGTAGAAAGACAATTAGCCTTTGTGTATATTTGGAAACTTTCTCTGCAGTTAATAAATGGGGAAGTGGGCTTTTTAATTCATTTTCTTAAACTTTAAAAATTTGGAAGAACTGTTGCTAATCCTGGCAGAGGTTATCTGGGGATATTATACCGCCTAATGAAATCTTTAAGGAAGGAAAGATCATCATGTTAGTTTTAGCATTTATAAATGAAGGCACACTAAATTCTTAGGGTGTTAGGAAAAGATTCTATATCTGATGTGTTGGAGCCAACAGACTGGCTCATATAAGAACTGCTTGTTAAATTTTCAGGAATTTTGCAAGCAGGCTGACTTTGCATTAGTAGCTTGAAATTGGCTATGGTGGGAGTATTTATACCATGGAAATTGGCAAACACTGCAAACGAGGGCTTTTTTTTTTTTTTTTTCCTGGAGAGTGCGTTTAACAGCACACTATTATATAAAGCCAATATTTCAGAGGCTGACAATTTGATGATGAGAAATCAATAGGGCCAGCCTGAAGTAACCAAGTTACTTTTATGGTTGTTGGGATTGAAAAAGTCACAAATTTTGAGCATGGAAGAAAGAGCTTTTTTTAAAATTTTTTTAAAGAAATAGATTATTTGTACACAGAAGCAGACATGAAGGATAAAAAAGAAAATATGATCTTTGTATTTGCTTCTTTCGCCTTTCAGGTCAGGCTGCTGAATTCTTGCAAAATGTTGTTAAGATACATTCTCGGGGTTAGGGCAGATAGCCACCTTCTGGAACTTGTGATAGCAGCTTTCCTCAGCTCCCAGACTGATAACACAGCCCAGCTGATCCCACATGCAGCATCACATGTTAGTTACAATGAGTGTGTTAGACTGCTTCTTCAGGGAAAGAAAAAGATTCCAAGAAGAGTTAGGTGGAAGCTCTGATTGATTATGGTTTATAATGTTGGAGGAAGTGGAGACTGAGAGTTGCCCTAAGGTTTCAGGCCTTCAGTGGGAAAGGATATAAAGGAAAAATTACTCGAAGAGGCAGGGCTTTGAGCATTGCTCACTGACAAGAACATCTTTGAGATACACCACTCTGTGAAGGCAGACAGGGATTATTTGGGATATTTCAGAGGCAAATGTCATTGGGCAATACCTCCATGAAGGGATAAATGGATAAATGATAAGACATAGGTCCTATATTTCTGAGTTTATTTTAAAGTACTATAAAGGCAAATGGGAAAGCTTCTAGTTAGTTTCTTCAGGGACTTGAGATTGAATGTTCTCCATTTAAAATGAAGTTGGAGAAGCAGGCACATCCTGAAATTCCTTTCCTCTCCTCCAATTTGTGGTAAGCACTTGGAAAATTTGAATAATTCTAAGGGGTTGTGTAAGACTAAGTTGTGTCATCTTTTCTGATGTCTTTATGAAGCTGGTTAATTGTACTGTTTATGAGTAGAAAGAAAGTGGCTTTCTTCAGTCATCTTTGGATGTAGCTAATTATTTTCTTGGAAGAGGGCTTTATTTTTAATCTTGAAGCATTTCTAGGGCTTAGATTTTAATGGAGCACTATTATTATTTCCCAAAGGATAAGATACCATCTGTAGTTAAACAAGTTGGGACTCTGGGATTGATAATATCTAGTCTTTAGTCTTTATTATATTAAAAAATATGAACCCATTGATGACCTTACACTCTGACTCAATGAAAATAAAGGAATTTTTAATAAAGAGAATATTATGCAGTTTGATTAAAATTAATTTCTTAAAGATCAAATAAGTCCTGTTATTTGGAAAAGCAATCCTAGAACAGTAGATCTCAGGAGTCACTATGTAGTTGCTATGGGTTCTTGACCTTGAGGTCAGGAATGGTGAAGATAAGTAAGAAGGGAAAGCTTATGAAAATCATAGATGGAGACACAGTTTTGCATCTTATGTTGAATATTCAATGGAAACAACTCTCTGCCTCGGGAGAAATAAGATTTTAGGAGACAGAATTAAAAAAAAAAAAAAACTTTGAAGGAAACATGCAGTTAAATAGTTCTGACAAACTAAAATTCTCACAAACAGGACTTTTTAAATAGAGTCTATTCTGAAGCTCTATTCTGGCCATTCATCACCATCTGTTCATAAAGTGAAAATTCCTGCCCTTAGTATTTAGACACAGGCCATGTGAAAGAGAATCTATTGTAAAGAGTAATATCAATTATACCAATAACAGTCAACCAGTATTAAGTATCTAAGTCATTATTGAAACGAGCAGTAGATTTTTATTTTTCCTCATAGCACAGTTGCTTTTCAGAAACTACCTTTGAAATTAAAGAAATTTTCATATGAAAAGCATGCCCATTCTAGAAAATTTTAGAGAAAAATAGAAAGAAAAAATATAATTGTCACCAAAGGCAACCAATGCCAACATTTTATTTATTTCCTTTTGATACTGTTCTAAGTCATGACTGCACACTCGGTTACTACTTCCTGCAACTGCAGTTACTGCCACCACCTTTGCACCCACCATTTACTGAAACTAACATTATCTTTTTACCAATCTTCACATATCTTTTCAGTTTTATTGAGAAATAATTGACATACATCAGTATATATATTTAAAGTGTACAGCATGATGGTTTGATGTATATATGTTGGGGAGTGATTATCACAGTGTTTAGTTAACATTCATCATTTCATGCAGATAAAAAAATTTCCTTGTGGTGAGAACTCTTAGGATCTACTCTATTAATTTTCCTATGTACCATATAGTAATGTTAACTATAGTCATTATTTTGTACTTTACATCTTTAGTTAGTATTTATCTTATGGCTGGAAGCGTGTGCCTTTTGATCACCTTTCTCAAATTCTTCCTCCCCCTGTCCCCGACACCACCTCTGGTAACCACAAATCTGATCCCTTTTTTTCTATGAGGTTTTTTTTTTTTTTGTTGTTGTTTTTTTTTAAATTAGGCTCCACATAAAGTGAGGTCATACAGTATTTGTCTTTCTTTGATATATTTCACTTAGAATAATGCCTTCAAGATTCATCTGTGTTTTTAGGAATGTTTGGATTTTCTCATTTTTATTGCTGAATAATATACTGTTGTATATCTATGTATCTACATCTAGATCCAGATACAGACACACATCACAACTTCTTTATCCATTCATCTATTGGGGATGCTTAGGTTGTTTTCATGTCTTGGCTATTGTGAATAATTTTACTATGAGCATGGTAATTCAGATTTTTTTTCCAGTTATTGTTTTCACTTTGGATATATTCACAGAAGTAGAATGACTAGATCATATGGTAGTTCTAGTTTTTAATTTTTTGAGGAATCACCACACTGTTTTTCATGGTGGCAGTAACAATTTACATTTCCACCAACATTGTATAAGGGTTCACTTTTCTCTGCATCCAAACCACCATTTATTATCTCTCTTTTTCCTGTGTGTGATGGCTATTCTAATAGGCGTGGAGTGATGTCTGTTGTGGTTTTAATTTGCATTTCCCTAATGACTAGAAATGTTGAGCATCTTTTCATGCCTCTGTTGGTGGCTGGTAATTTTTAAAATACCATTTTCCATTTTATAAAATGGAATTTCAGAAATGTAAGACAACCTGCTAACTTTTAATACATGACAGGACTAGGATTGGGACCCAAATATATATAATTTGAAAGCCAATTTTTTTTCATTTCACACACACACACGCTTTCATATTCTAAAGACTATTCTGTATCTTCCTTTTTCACTTAAAAATAGTATAATAATTAATTCCCTGCCATTAACTCTTCATGAAGAGTTTAATTGCCTCAAAACAGCCCATTCTAAGTATATTTTTCATGTTGATAGTTTTCATTGTTTTCATTTTGATGTGCACCTTTTTATTAACTCAGAACCAAATCATTGCAAAAGATAATGTGTGAAGGCTGGATCAGTTAGACTGAGGCCTAGAGCAGAAGTCAGGCAGAACAGGGGAGTGCAGATGCTGGAGTCAGCGTTCACTACTGCGGGTGGCTTCCCTGAAAACCACTCATTAAGCAAATGAAGACAAAGACAGATGCTTTTCAGATTAAGATGTAACAGACTTTTGAACTCTGTGGGAGAAGGTGAGGGTGGGATGTTTCAAAAGAACAGCATGTATACTATCTATGGTGAAACAGATCACCAGCCCAGGTGGGATGCATGAGACAAGTGCTCCGGCCTGGTGCACTGGGAAGACCCAGAGGAATCGGGTGGAGAGGGAGATGGGAGGGGGGATCGGGATGGGGAATAAGTGTAAATCTATGGCTGATTCATATCAATGTATGACAAAACCCACTGAAATGTTGTGAAGTAATTAGCCTCCAACTAATAAAAAAATTAAAAAATAAAATAAAAAAATAAAATAAAATAAAATTCCAGATGTGTTTCTTACCCTCCATGTTGCTAAGGTCTCTGTGTCTGTCTTAACCAGCTTCTGACTTCTCTGACAGTACTCTGTGCAGCTCCTGACACAGTATTTCTCCATTTCCTTTTACTTTGATTTTTATATCCCAGGAAGTTGTTTGGTATTTCTTTTCCCAGAGAATTAAATGATCACCCTCTTTCAAGTCCTGGAAAACTTCCCTGTTAACCACTGAATCCTAATTAGAGAAATTTGTAAACATGTTTCCTAGCAACTACCTGTTTAATCCCACGTTTAAGCTATGTTGTATAAAGCAACTTGTTCAATAGACTTTTATCTGCCTGGTTACCTCTGTGTAAGCTGCTTGAAGAGATAGATATTCTCTAAAGAAGCATGGTATGGATAAAGAACTCTCACATTTATATCAATTGTTCTGAACAGCTAATTAAATATCAATTCTTTATCATTTTTTAATCCAATACATTTCTTGAGCACTTGTACTATATATGACTGGTATTGTAGTAGACCCTGGGCATAGAGTGGAGAAAAGAACTACAAACTGTCCCTGCCCTCAGAGAGCATAATATCTAGTGGAAGAGGCACCTAAAAATAAGTAAACATATTGTGTTTAACTGTAACTGTGTGCAGCACAGTACATCCTGATATTCTTTTATAATTTATAAATATGGTAATAATAGTGTTTCTTCTATAAAATTTTGTTGTATTCTGTTCCCATTCATTCTTTAGCTGAGTTTCAAGCTTCAATTTAAGATGTTTGTCCATTGGTTTGCCAACAGTCTTTAGGTTTAAAAAAAAATCCTAAAACAAAATGGAACTCTGTGATTTTGCTTATTTACTGGTCCCATATTCATTTAATGATACTATACTTAAAGGGAAATTTCTCAGTGTCTTTCCTGCTTCCATGGAATTACTCTTGGGCCGGTCAGGAAATTCTTGGATTCCTAACAAGAAAATGTATGCCAGACATTGGCTCTGCTCAACCTCACAGATTGTGAAAGCGCTTGTCAGTTGTACCAGTAAATCTTCCCTCTCTTACCGCAGGTCCAAGGATCTCATAAAGGAGGCCATCCTTGACAATGACTTTATGAAGAACTTGGAGCTGTCGCAGATCCAAGAGATTGTGGATTGTATGTACCCAGTGGAGTATGGCAAAGACAGCTGCATCATCAAAGAAGGAGATGTGGGGTCACTGGTGTATGTCATGGAAGGTATGCTTTGTAACCATGTTCCCCTGACATTCAAATATTCTCTTTTCATCTTATCAGCCTGCACACAGATGGCAGTGCATTACATGAGACAATTCCATTTTTCCTTTTTGTTTTTGAGAAACAGTTTGAAAAGAGGGCGAACACTGCTTAGACACAGAGGTTGATTAATCATTTCAAGTGTTTGTGTTTAAACTTATTAAAATGAAAGTCTAGTATTTTTTCAGACATGGGGATAATAACATGAAAGAAAGCATTGCTATTTATTGCACTGCATGAGACCACACACTGTCAGATCATTGAGCAAACTCAAAGCTTCAATGGAAGCTCAAGTCTATTGGAAGTATTTTTGGTCAGATAATCAAAGTATCTTCAACTCTGCTTTTACCTCCCAGTATATGACTGGCTTTCTGCTATGTTGCTTCTATAAAAAGAGGATGTTTTCAGTGTTTCCTGTGTGTCTGATAGAGGTGGATCATAAAGGTTGGATAGTGTATTAGCTTCCTGATTATTAAGAGTGGTAGCTTGTTCATAAATCTTGCACAAACTAAGATAGAAACTGCTTTAAAAAACTGAGGCATGCACTGTATAAACATGTTTTATGCTTCTGTATATTTTCACATTATAAATTTTTAACTTGAAATTTATAATGGCATGTTTTCCTCTTGGGGGACGAAAAAGCCTGAAAGCATGAATGAATCAACTGAGAAGAAAGTGAGGTCAAAGATGTCTATAGTAGAAGACAGTTGGCTTAGAAAAATCACAATTGATTTATTTGGTGGCAGTTAATGTTTTACCCAAAGCATTCATGCTGGTGTCCTATAACTGTCAGTTTTACAGGTCATTCAGAAGAGAGGTGTATTTGGGCAAGTCGATTAACTTCTCTGTTTCACCCAGCTTATGAAAAACGAGATACTCTTTCTTTCTAGCAGTGATTCTCTACTGGTGATGATTCTGACCCCAGGAACATTTGGTGATGGTCAGAGATATGTGGTTGTCACAGGCTGGGTAAGGGTGGGCATGAAGGAGGCTCCTGGTGTCTAGTAGATAAAGACAGGGGTGCTAATCAACAGGGCAGTGAGTGGTCTACAACCAAGCATTCCCTGTCCTTAGTTCCTGTGCTGAGAAATCTTGCTTTCTACCTTCTTTGCAGGACGGTTATGAAGTTAATATGAGTAAGCTGTGTGGATGTATAATGTAAAGTGTAAAACATTATAGAATAACGATCAATATTATTTCTATTAAATACTTGAGAGTACGTAAAAAATGTTTTTTCTACATTCGTCATTCACCTTTTAATTTTTCTTTGTGATTCTTTCTTGACATACTGAAATCAGGCATTTGATATTTATTAATTTCTATCACTATTTTCTTTATAATTTTCAGCTTTGTGTCAATGTTACAAAGTTTCTCCCCACGCCAAAAGGGTGTAAATGTTCGGTTAGGCTTTCCTCTGACAAAAACAAGCTACGGTAAACAAAAACACAAACAATATGTACTTGGCAGACAATTGCAGGGAAAGGAGGTGAAATTATAGGGAAAGGGTGCATGTGGGTAGTGAGCAGGAGCAATTAGAAAAGTGGAAGAAATATATAGAGGCCAAGTGGAGACTATAAATATAGAGGCCAATGTTAAGAACTATTAACGTTTAGAAACCAAGTTTAAAGCCTTTCTGAGATGATATTATATCAACAGTTTCATATTATTTGATTATTTGTGTATTTTATTGGCCAGGCACATTTTAAAGAACACAGATATTGTATAAAGCAGAGTGTACTTTACTTCAGTCATTTTAAATGCTCATCATTGGTATTCCAACAAAGGACCACCTAGTCAAAGCTATGATTTTTCCAGTAGTCATGTATGGATGTGAGAGTTGGACTATAAAGAAAGCTGAGTGCTGAAGAATTGATGCTTTTGAACTGTGGTGTTGGAGAAGAGTCTTGAGAGTCCCTTGGACTGCAAGGAGATCGACCTAGTAAATCCTAAAGGAAATCAGTTCTGAATATTCATTGGAAGGACTGATAGTGAAGCAGAAACTCCAATACTTCGGTCAGCTGATGCAAAGAACTGACTCATTGGAAAAGACCCTGATGCTGGGAAAGATTGCAAGTGGGAGGAGAAGGGGATGACAGAGGATGAGGTGGTTGGATGGCATCAGTGACGTGATGGACATGAGTTTGAGTAGGCTTAGTGAGTTGGTGATGGATAGGGAAGCCTGGCATGCTGCAGCCCATGGGGTCGCAAAGAGTCGGACAGCGACTGAGCGACTGAACTGAACTGATTGAATTCCATTCTAGAAATGAGTAGTTTGAAAACCTATGTGTTCATGTCAGTTTTCCTTACACATTTTTTCAAAAAATTTGTTTAATTCATGCCATTTTTGTTTTCTAAGACTAAATTCAACTTTACTAGCTATATTAGAAGGAGCTTGAAAATTGTACTTAATATTTGTCAGTTTTTAGAACTCATTGCCCAACTTATAGAGCATGCTTTTTCTAAACACTTTCTGTGTATAAAATTTATTTAATTCTCAAAGTGATCCTGTGAGGTAAGGTCTAGTATTTATTATCCCCTTTTATAAATGTGAAGACTGAGGCCCACCTGGTTTATAGTATAGTTAGGAGTGAACTCAAGTAATCTGGATTCAGAGCTCAAGCTTTTAATTATGGGATTCTGTATTGGTGATGGTTCTCCAGAGAAAAAGAGCCAATGGGATATATGTGTGTGTATATCTAGGTACTGAGAGAGAGGTTTATTTTAAGGAATTCCATGATTGTGGAGACTGGAAAGCCATCTGCTTGCTGGCAAAATTCACCCTTCCTCCAGGTAGATCAATTTTTTTTCCTGATGAAACTTCAGCTGATTGGATGAAGTCTTATCAACTTTAAGAAGGTAGTCTGCTTTAATTCAAAGACTACTAATTTAAATGCTAATTCCAGCAAACAAATACCTTCATAGAAATGTCTGGTGTAATATTTGACCAAATATATGGATATCATGGGCTTTCAAGTTGACCTATAAAATTAACCATCACAGGTCCATTCCTTGTCAACGTGGCACCCATACATATCTCCGTAAACTATACCAAAATATCCAAGTAAAGACAATAATAAGGTCATACTTCTGCCTAACATGATAAAATAATCTTGTGTGTAAAGAAAACAAACAAGTCATTTTCCCAGAAAAGGATGCGAAGTCCTTGGGTGGTGGTCATTTCTCCTCTCCTCAATTCCCCATATCTCAAATATTTTGATGCAACATTCAGTTCAGTTGCTCAGTCATGTCCAACTTTTTGCAACCCCATGGACTGCATCATGCCAGGCTTTCTTGTCTATCACCAGCTCCCGGAGCTTGCTCAAAGTCATGTCCATGTCAGTCAAAGTCAGTATGTCATCTAACCGTCTTATCCTCTGTCGTCCCCTTCTCCTCCTGCCTTCAATCTTTCTCAGCATCAGGGTCTTTTCCAATGAGTCAGTTCTTCACATCAAGATACAACATTAAGAAAACTTAAATACTACGAAATAAAGTCAATACATCTTATGTTACATGATAATGGGATCTGTGAGGAAGGGCAACAAGAATTTTATGCACAAGTGCACTACCTCAAACATACAAACGTAAATAAAAACATGTTTATAACAAAGAAGAAATATCCATAGCAGACTTCCCTAGGTAAATGTAAATACACTAATTTTTCCACATTTCATCAAGCTAATTTTAATATATTTTGTTTATCTTCTTTTTGCTGCTAGAATGACTAAATAGCAAGTCATCTCAATTATGTTTTTAAAAACAGGGTTCTAAATAGTGTATCAGTAGTCAAAGTCACAGATTTTGCAATGATGGTGTTGGTTGCTTTCAGTTAAATTCACTAAATGACTGTGTTCTTATAACCTGATGTGAAATCTGTCCCCAAGTTGTAATTCTAATCAATTCCATGTAATTTTGGCTTGATTTTATGCCAATATTCTCATGTGAAAATAATATAAAGTAAAAAAATCTTGTCATTTAAATTTTTATAAGTTTTAATTGAGGAAATGTTTCATTGCTTAATTAGTTTTTTATCAACACATTTAATCTTCTCAAAGTTTAGATGGCACTCTTCTTGATATAGATGGATTCTTTTTCATTTGTGAACATTATTAATATTTATAAAGAGTATACCATAGCAACAATGGATGAAGAGAATAGAGGATCTTTCACAAACTTGCTTATTATCAAAACATTCAGAAAAACACCCAGGGAGTTTACATGGAAAACCATTCCAATTATTCCTGCCTCTTTTCAGTTAAATGAAGTTTTCTTCATAAAATGCTTGTTTAACATATGCTTTCAGTGATTTTTGTTTTAGCCTGGGCAGTGTCCCAAATATTATTGCATACCTAAATGCCAAATTTTCTCATCATTTTAACAGAATAGTCATATGTTAAGACTTAACTAATTAGGATGACAGGGAAAAAATCTCTGGAAGTAGTGTAAGTATATCATGTATTTTCAAGCGAAATGAGTTGTATAACTTTCAGATATTTATAGTTACTTGCTAGTGGAAGTTTTAATTTCAAGTTTTGATTAGAATTATTTTAGTATGAGTTACTTAAGGTAGCAGTGGGTCAAATTGCTAAGGCTTGATTGCTGTTTTAATCAAATTTCAAATATATAAATGACTTACAAAATAATTGAATACAGCTTATTTTCTTAAACCAACAGGTTTTGGTCTTAATTATAGAGTAATATTTGTTAATATCTTTATACTCTTGCCCTCTTTTTTTTCCATGAAGGTAAACTTCATCTTTGCTAAGTCACTTCAGTTGTCTGACTCTTTGCAACTCCAAGGACTGTAGCCCACCAGGCTTCTCTGTCCCTGGGATACTCCCAGGAAAGAATACTCAAGTGGGTTGCCATTTCCTTCTCCAGGGGTTGTTCCTGACCCAGGGACTGAACCTTATGTCTTCTATAATGGCAGGTGGGTGTGCCACCCAGGAAACCCAAAACTTCAACTACGGTCATCCAAAAGAAATTCTGATTTAGCGATTGAGAATTGGTAATGTAAATCAAACACCCTCTTTGGGAATCTGATTTAATATTTTTGTATTGAAAAATGTGTAGTTTATATCCATTGAAGTGATGTGCTTGGACATATTGCTTTTACAGATTTTCTGTGATCTTCACTGTGGAAGTGCATAGATTACATGTTATCTCCTAAAAATGGCAAGTATCTGTTTAGTGTTCTTTGTTGGCTATTTTAAGTTAAACTTTTAAGCGAAACCATCAAGCTATTTTAATTTTTATTTTGCAGAGTGCTTGTTAATGATAACAGCTTTTATCAAGTGCTTATATATGGCATTGCCCCGATCCCTCTTCTCTTATTAGTTCCTTCTTTCTTTTTACAAGCATGGCTGTGATTTAGCTTAATCTTGGTCCACCTCTGAGCTTTTATTGTTTAAGACTAGAGTCTACCATGTATTGATACTCTCAAGGCTCTCTCTCTCTTTTTCTTTTTTCTGTCTACCATCAGTAGTATTGATTTTGTTTCTCTCACAGGTTAAAAAAAATTTTTTTTAAGAAGCAGCAATTTTTTCAACTCATCACGCAGGTAACTTTTAGTAGGACTTTTTACACTGATGCTAAGTGATCTGTGATTGTCGTTGTTCGGTCTGTAAGTTGTGTCTGACTCTTTGAAACCCCATGAACTGCAGCACTCCGGGCTTCCCTGTCCTTCATTATCTCCCTGAGTTTGCTCAAATTCATGTCCATTGAGTCAGTGATGCCATCTAACCATCTCATCCTCTGTCACCCCCTTCTCCTCTTGCTGTCAGTCTTTACCAGCATCAGGGTCTTTTCCAATGAGTCGGCTCTTCACATCAGGTGGCCAAAGTATTGGAGCTTCAACTTCAGCACCAGTCCTTCCAATAAATATTCAGGGTTGATTTCCTTTAGGATTGACTGGTTTGATCTTTTTACTGTCTAAGGGACTCTCAAGAGTCTTCTCCAACACCACAGTTTAAAAACACCAATTCTTTGGCACTCAACTTTCTTTCTGGTCCAGCTCTCACATACATACATGACTACTGGAAAAACCACAGCTTTGACTATATAGACCTTTGTTGACAGAGTGATGTCTCTGCTTTTTAATACACTGTCTAGGTTTGACATAGTTTTTCTTCCAAGGAGCAAGCATCTTTTAATTTTGTGGCTGCAGTCACGTCCAATCTCTAGATTCTTTTGCTAATTGCTCTGAGATTTCCCTTTGTCTTCTGAAGGCTGGTCTTCTGCTTCGCTTTGCAGTGAGTTGGTTGATACCAAGTCTGCCTGTTAAGCTGATGTCCAACACTATTTGTTCTTCAGTGTGAATATGGATCATGCTGCTGCTGCTGCTGCTGCTAAGTCGCTTCAGTCGTGTCCAACTCTGTGCGACCCAATAGACGGCAGCCCACCAAGGCTCCCCCGTCCCTGGGATTCTCCAGGCAGGAACACTGGAGTGGGTTGCCATTTCCTTCTCCAATGCATGAAAGTGAAAAGTGAAAGTGAAGTTGCTTAGTCGTGTCCAACTCTTAGCAACCCCAAGGACTGCAGCCTACCAGGCTCCTCCGTCCATGGGATTTTCCAGGCAAGAGTACTGGAGTGGGGTGCCATTGCCTTCTCCGATGGATCATGCCAGCCACTCACTATCAACAGTAAACTTACTCAACTTCATACTGCAAGTTCTCTCCTGCTCCCTTACTTTTCCCCCTGAAACATTTTTACTGTTTTTATAATTAAATAACATATGAAAACTGACATTCAAAGAGGGATTTTTATATAAAACTGAACATTAGTGAAGAGCCTCACCATGTCAGCTGGTATTCAAAACACTATCCAAGAGTATGAGGGAATTGAATGTATTTTCATATGAATTAGCTCAGCAAATTTAACACGAGAAACAGACCATTTTATTCTCCGAAGTCAGGTGGTGCCTTTTGGCCTTATGAGTGGTTCATGTTCATCTGAAAGCTATCTTTAGAATAGTTAAAATATCAATGCATTTAAAGTTATTTTTGCAGTCCCTTTACTAGATCAAGCTTATCATGTTAATGCTAAAGAAGAAGCTTATGTACTATGCTAAAAAACAAGACAACAGACCCCAGATTCAGCCACTTATGCAGAGTCCCATGTCACTAAATTGAGACTCTGTTATAGTTTTGACTCTCCTAGAAATGGAACCTTAAACCAGACAATCAGGTGTCACCTAATTAGCACCAGTTAGGTCATCTATCAGGTAGGATCCTGCTATCCCTGAAAGGAAAACAACTTTGCCATAACCAATCTACTTTTTTTCCTCTAATGTAACTTCCTTGTTCCTCCTCCTTTATGCCTATAAAAATCTTTTATTTTGTACAGCTCCTTGAAGTTCCTTTCTTAGCTGCTCGATTGAATACTGTCCAATTCATGAATTGTTAATTAAAACCAATAAGATATTTAAAATTTACTCAGTTGAATTTTTTTTTTTATTAGTTGGAGGCTAATTACTTCACAACATTTCAGTGGGTTTTGTCATACATTGATATGAATCAGCCATAGAGTTACACGCATTCCCCATCCCGATCCCCCCTCCCACCTCCCTCTCCACCCGATTCCTCTGGGTCTTCCCAGTGCACCAGGCCGGAGCACTTGTCTCATGCATCCCACCTGGACTGGTGATCTATTTCACCATAGATAATATACATGCTGTTCTTTTGAAACATCCCACCCTCACCTTCTCCCACAGAGTTCAAAAGTCTGTTCTGTACTTCTGTGTCTCTTTTTCTGTTTTGCATATAGGGTTATGGTTACCATCTTTCTAAATTCCATATATATGTGTTAGTATGCTGTAATGTTCTTTATCTTTCTGGCTTACTTCACTCTGTATAATTGTTTCTTAACAACTACTTAAATAAAAACAAAAGAAAACAAAATACATTTAGAAAAATGTTATAAGCAAAGAGGATTTGAATTTTTAAGTGTGAATATTGAAACATATTTCAGTTATGGAGTTAGTGGCAAAAATAGGAATCTGATATAGTTAGATGTCCCACAGGGTATCATGTTTATTTTGGGGTGCCAAGCTTCCAAAAAGACTTTAATACACTTGAGTGAGTTCAGGAAGCATGACATTTATTTTTAGCGAGTGACATGTCTTGTATGGATGGACAGTTTAGGAGGAAATGATAACTGTCTTTAAAAGCTGAAAACACTGTCGCATGAAAAGGGAACTGGTCTTCATGAGTTTAGATGACGTGAGAAAATGCAAGTTATAGGGAAGTCTACACTGGGTCTTCTTGACAGTCAATATTCTGCTAAGTAATATGTTCCAGAAGTGAATAAAGCAGTCTGATGTCATGGCAAGAACACAATCTCAGGAGGCTTTCTAGCAGTGATTATAAGACATCTGCTTGGAGAAATTTAGTGTGGGTAGAAGAGGAATTCCCTGTGGCTGAATTGAACACATCTCCAATCTTTTCCCTAAACTCCAAGCTTCTGAGTCTGTGGTTTTCTGAACAAATATTTTACAAGTTAACTTATGAGAACCCAACCTCCAAATTTGCCTTTTAGAAACTCACCCCTATATGCAATATGCATGCTTTCTTTGGGGGTGTTTTTATATCTTGTATCATATACATCAGGTGATACTGAAAGTATTCTTATGCTACTTCATTTTTCTTCCAGTAGTGTCTTCTATTTTATTACCCAATGTCTTTATCCTTTCTGCTATTGATTATATTTGGGTTGTTTCCAGTTACTTTGATCCTGATTATTTATGAAGCTGAGCATCTTCATATGTTTATAAGCTGTTGTGTTCTATGAAGTCTGTTGTAGTGTTCTGTCCATTTTTCTGTTGGTTGGTTGACTTTACGTATTTTGGAGTTTAATCTTTGTCAATTGCATGCATTATAAATATTTTCTCTCATCTGTAGCATGTATTTTCACTTCTTTGTGATATCTTCTGATGAAAAAAAGCTATTTTAATGTAGTCAAATATGTCAGTCTACTTCTTGGCTTGTGCTTTTTGTAACTTTATAAGAATACTGGAAGGCAGGGTTTCTCATGCCTATGAATGTGTGAGTATGTGTATATCCCTGAAGGTGTGTGTATAGGTTAGGGATGTGAGATATTATCTCTGAAGTAGTAGATCCACATTTATAATATAAAGAAGAGTTGTCTTTCTCAAAGCAGGAAGCTGGAAAGGCAGTTCATTTTTGCCTCTGTTTGTTTTTTTTTTTCCCCACCATATTTAAACAATTTATAAATTGTCCTCAGGGGACAGTGAATATGGTTTTGAATATGCTTGATGACAACAATTTTCCTGTGAGTGTAGATTCTATATCTGGAAATAATCAGAAGCCATTTAGTGACAGATATGATGAATGGGGTTCAGTTTAGTCACTCAGTCATGTCCAGCTCTTTGAGACCTCATGGACTGCAGCATGCCAGGCTTCTCTGTCGATCACCAACTCCTGGACTTGCTCAGACTCATGTCCATTGCATTGGTGATGCCATCCTCTGTCATCCCCTTCTCCTCCTGCCTTCAATCCCTCCCAGCATCAGGGTCTTTTCCAAGGAGTCAACTCTTCGCGTGAGGTGGCCAAAGTATTGGAGTTTCAGTTTCAGCATCAGTCCTTCCAATGAACACCCAGGACTGATCTCATTTAGGATGGACTGGTTGGATCTCCTTGCAGTCCAAGGGGCTCTCAAGAGTCTTCTCCAACACCACAGTTCAGAAGCATCAATTCTTTGGCACTCAGCTTTCTGTATGGTCCAACTCTCATATCTATACATGACTACTGGAAAAACCATAGCCTTGACTAGATGGACCTTTGTTGACAAAATAATGTCTCTGCTTTTTAATATGCTGTCTAGGTTGGCCATAGCTTTTCTTCCAAAGAACAAGGGTCTTTTAGTTTCATGGCTGCAGTCACCATCTGCAGTGATTTTGGAGCCCAAGAAAATAAAGTCTGTCACTGTTTCCATTGTTTCCCCACCTACTTGCCACGAAGTGATGGGACTGGATGCCATGATTTGATGATTAATACTCTCTCTCTCTTTTTTTTTTTTTGACTAAAATGTATAAGGACATATGTATATGTACCATTATGAAGTAGTAAAATTTTTTTAATAAAATTCAAGAAAAATCTGAGATGCTTAATCAAGAACATTGTTATCATAAAATGACATATTTTGAAAGATATTGTTCTTAATACTGATTTGGCTACTTATGTCCTTGTTTGATTTTATAGGGTAAGTCTTACCATGTTGTGGTTATAACAGTATATAGTTCTCCATTTTCTTTCTAAATTATTAATGGTGGGAAAAAAAGGTGAGGCATCTGGCTTTTACTTTTGAAGACTCTTGAAAGCCAAAATAATTAAAACTTGCTATGCTTATTTTTTTGAGACGAGAGTTAAGAAAAGGATCAGCTGTTTTCAAAAAAGTAATCTAAAATTGGCAAAGTAGATCATGGATTGTGTTAAAAAGGTACAACTATCTTTT
The DNA here is from genome assembly GCF_019320065.1 of Cervus canadensis. Lineage (NCBI taxonomy): Eukaryota > Metazoa > Chordata > Mammalia > Artiodactyla > Cervidae > Cervus > Cervus canadensis. The sequence goes on from NC_057393.1 coordinate 41,861,223, forward strand.
TTCTCCCTGTTGGCTCAGGTGGTAAAGAATTCACCTGTAATGCGAAAGACCTGGGTTCTATCCCTTTGTTGGGAAGATCCCCTGGAAGAGGGCGTGGCAACCCACTCCAATATTCTTGCATGCAGGATGCCCATGGACAGAGGAGCCTGGTGGGCTGCAGTCCATGGGGTTGCAAAGATTTGGGCACAACTGAACAACTAAACACACACATATGTGTTTGTTCTTAATGGTTATGGGATTTATTTCTATGGGGACTCATTTTGCTAAAATATCAATATCTCATTCTTCAGTTTTTAGAGAATGGCAAATTTGAAAGTTTAAAAATATATTTTTGATGAAAACTAAAACCAAAAATAACTTTGCTGAAAAAACGAAAAGAAAATGTGGATTAGTCCTTCTTGACAATAGTGTAAGAACATGTTGCTCTCTTACTAATGAGCTGAAATTTACTTCAGTCATCCTTTCATTGAGACTATTGAGTAGTTTGCATGCTGAACACTAAACAGGATTCTAAAATTGTTGAGGGTTCGTTTTAAGAACACATAGATGTATTTCTTCAGAGACTTTAACAAGATTTCCAATGATTTTTGTGGGAGGCTGGATAGACTAATGCTTTTAATATCCATCTCTCTAATGAGAAATCCTTGAATGGTTAGTAATCGTTTTGGCACAGTCTCAGGGCAGGGAAGAAGGGTGCTACTTCCCAGAACTACCACGGCAACACGCACGCCACTCTACGGAGGATCCGAATGGATCTCTGAAGTCTTTGTTGAAATTCTCCTATGACTCCACATCTGAGGAACATAGCCTGTAATTGCACATACGTTATCTGAATATAATTACTGTACCTTTGGAAGATTGCAGTCTGATCTTAATATTTATATGAAGACAAGTCTTATCTTTATATTTTATATTTAGGCCCTTCCATAAGCTCCATTCTGATGAAAATATTTTTGTACCAAATTTCCTGCAGTAGTACCCAGTTTTAGAATTATGCTAAAGGACTTAAATAGTATTAAAATCAATTCCTTAGAATCCACATTTCATGCATATTAAAATATCAAAGACTTGTTATTGAGTGTATTTACATTAATGATTTATTTGGTACTTTTTTTTTGTCTAACTTGTCAAGCTTTACCAGAATAAGTAGCTGTCTTTGTATCACAGAACTATCTTAGAGTTCTTCATAAGAATATGAAAGTAAAAGTCACTCAGTCGTGTCCAACTCTTTGTGAATCCATGAGCTATTGGAATTCTCCAGGCTAGAATACTGGACTGGGTAGCCTTTGCCTTCTCCAGGGGTCTTTCCAACCCAGGGATTGAACCCAGGTCTCCCGTATTGCAGGTGGATTCTGTACCAGCTGAAACAAGTATACTATCAAGGGTGAAACAGATCACCAGCCCAGGTTGGATGCATGAGACAAGTGCTCGGGGCTGGTGCACTGGGAAGACCCAGAGGGATGGGATGGAGAACACATGTAAATCCATGGCTGATTCATGTCAATGTATGGCAAAAACCACTACAATATTGTAAAGTAATTAGCCTCCAACTAATAAAAACAAATGGAAAAAAAAAGTAAATTAATTTTCATTAAAAAAAAATATATATATATATGGGAGCAAATGCTTTTAAACCCAAACATTGTTTACTTTCTATTTACTCTTTGCAGTCTCATGTTATTTAGCAAGAAGAGTTAGGTTATTCTGTACATTTTGCAATATCAAAGCAAGTTACTCTGCTAATTTATTAATAGCAAAGCCATATTAGAAAAAGCATCTTGTAAGGGTGGCGAAACTTTTATGAAAGGTAGTTTTCTATTTCACAAATACACAATGGTATATTTTCAGAGGAAAACCAAAACTTCTCATTAAATCAGAATTAATAGTATTTAAAGTTTTCCTTCAAATATTAGGTATGTTCCTTTAAAAATCATTTATTCCCTATTGGAAGAAGGGAGTGAGCATTTATTCCCAGCAGAGCTTAATTAATAGCGTATTGTAATAATTTTCACTGAAAGCCATTCACACACTCATTAATTTCTTTTTTATGTTTTTATAACTATAAGAAAATAATGTTACATTTTATAGCTCATGTTTATAGATCATCATTTTACATTCCTATGTTATTATATTGTATTTCATAATGGTTTAGAATATTTAATACCTTCAGCATATTCTTAATGTAGATTTATGCTTTCTCCAGTGGTTTATTCAATAATTGTGTGCATGTGTGCATAGTACGTGCCCTCAAACTAAAGATGTTTTTAAAAGATTTACAGTGCAAAGATTTGTATTGACTCATCCTGTTGAAAATATACACATGAACATATTTGTACTTTGTGTCCATTTATGTGTTATGATTTTACATAAACTTATCCATTCTCAGAGTTCATATTATCTTCCAGGAGATGATGGGGTGGTGATAGTATCATATGTAGAATATGCAAAGAGCTGACTCATTGGAAAAGACCCTGATGCTGGGAAAGATTGAAGGCAGGAGGAGAAGGGGACGACAGAGGATGAGATGGTTGGATGGCATCACCGACTCAATGGACATGAGTTTGAGCAAGGTCCAGGAGATAGTGAAGGACAGGGAGGCCTGACGTGCTGCAGTCCATGGGGTTCCAAAGAGTTGGACATGACTGAGTGACTGAACAGTAACAACAGGCTTCTATAAATGGTTAAATTTCAAATTTACAAGAAAAATAGAAAATTAATCATTGTAAAGGCTCTCATGTGAGTTAAAAGTTAGTCTGCAAAGGAAAAACAGTTGGTTGATAGGTTTATGAGCACCACTGTGCATGCCACTCTCTTAAAATTAAGATGACTTGTGTGGAAAGTTGTGAAATTTCATTTAATTCTATGAATTTGAATTATTGTGTAGTGTATCAATTCTAAAGGTGAAAGACATATGAAATAGGAAAAAATGTTTCGGCAGATTTTTCTTTGTGTTCAGAATTAGGTTACATATATACATAGCAGGCATTGCTAAACCACCATCCTTTCTTCTCCCTCCATATGGTGTGTTTCTACAAAAGTAGAAAGAGTGTTATAGATAAAGCAGAGCTTAGATTTGACTGAATGTAGTTCATGAATATATGAAATTCTTTGTATTTCCCTCAACAGTTGACAATAGCAAAGAAAGTACTCAATGAAGTTCTTTTTGCAATAGTTTCTTTACCATGATTCACTAATTCATTTATTTGATTATTATTCATTTGTTTGTCCAAGGGCCTTTCTTTTCTAGAGCTTCAATCCTGGTGATAGTAGTAGGGGAAAAACATAAAGAACATGCATGGAGATAAGTACATACATTCCAATAGTGACCAGTGCTATGAATGCTTTCAATACAACAGAATGATGTCGGAGGGAATCATGAAGATGGGTCTGATAATTACTGGATAGGTCAAGGAGGGCTTCGCTTGAGGGTAACATTTTGAGTTGAGACCTGAGCGACAAGGAAGAACCAGACATATAGTGTGGGCAGAGAATTCCAGATGAGGACAATGGCAAGTAGTAAAGTAGTAACGGTGGGGTGAATGTTAAAGAGATAGAAAGCAGGCAATGGCATGAGTTAAGGTTGAAGAGGTTGACAGAGGCAAGGCTACGTGTAGTAGCCTATGTGTATTGACTTGGCCAATAAGTTCATTCGGTTGTTCTATATGGTGTAATGGAAAACTCCGAGCCAACATATTTGCCAAGCCAGTAATTTATTTATTTTTTTCTAAATCAAGAGATTGGAAAAGCAGTAGAGGAGTTTAGGTTGAGATGGGACCTGGTTCCATTTATGTCTTATAGGTAGAAGAATGGATTAATTGCTCTAATAATCAAAGGTTGGAAAACATGCATTGTAGAGTTGTGGAGGAAGCAGGGGTACCATTTGGGAGGCTATGGCAGTAATCTAAGTGAAATAGAATTTTGGCTTGGGCTAGGATGGCAGCATGGGTGATGGGGGAAATATGATATATTCTGGCAGCTCTTAGTTGTGATTGGGAGTAAAAGAAAGAGAAATTGGGAATGGCTTGTAGGTTTTTTATTTAAATAGGTGAATGGTGGTGCCAATCTCTGAGATGGCAAAAAGTGAAAGGCGTTCATGCTTAAGAAAGTAAATTAAGATTGCTGTTCGGACAATGTGAAGTTAAAGTGCCGGTTAGACAGCTCACTGGAGATGTCACGTTGATGACAGTGGATACAAGTCTGAAAACTCAGTTAAGAGGTCAGATTGTAGAGGTGGAAGTATTCTAACTACACCAGGCATATGAAGAAGATTGATCAAAGTAGTTATCTTATAACTATAGTTATTTTACGCGTAGCAGATTAAATGGATAAATCATGGATATTTTTTGGTTTCATCACTAAGTTGTGTCCAACTCTATTTGACTCCATGGGCTGCAGCATGCCAGGCTTCCCTGTCCTTCACCATCTCCCTTACTCAAACTCATGTCCATTGAATCATACCAGCATGTTATTTGTTGCCCTCTGTCTCAATCTCTCATGAGTGTACAGTGGAGTTTTCTAAAGGCCATATGATATGTAATATTTGTTGTTGCTTAGTTGCTGAGTTGTATCCAATGCTTTTGTGACCCCAGGGACCATAGCCTGTCAGGCTCCACTGTCCATGGAATTTCCCAAGCAAGAATACTAGAGTGGGTTGCCATTTCCTTCTGCAGGGTATCTTCCCATCCCAGGGATCGAACTCACATCTCCTGCATTGGTGGGAGGATTCCTTACCACTGAACCACCTGGAAAGCCCAATAATGTGATATAGCAGCTGATTGATACAGAAGCAGTTAATGTAGCTGCCTTCTATTGAGCCAGACATCAATTAGATTTCCAAAAAGTATAAAATACTGGGGTGGTTCCTACTGAATTTTTTGTTTTTAAAATGTATTTAATTTTATTAAAAAATATTTTAAAATGTAATAAGTCTGCTATTACTTTCAAGTGAATAGTTATTTTTAAAAAAATTCTGTTTTAAGCTTTAATGGAATAAATGTCAGTAAATGTAGCCCACATAAGCAAAAGCTTTTTGAGGTTTTCAGTAATTTTTCATAACATAAAGAGGTTTTGAGGCTAAAAGTTTGAGAATCACTCCCTTAAGCTATATGCCTCAAATACAAATATGACAAATTGGATGTTTGTTTCAGAAAACAAGCTAGGATTAGTTTAAGAACATCAGAATATCAGATATCAACTCCCCAACCTTCAAATAGCATAGAAATAGTAACATGTTAGAAAACAAATGTTTTTAAATGAAGTCTTGGTACAGTAGAAGCAGAAATATTTCTGTAAATGCTGGCATTTAAATCTAGAGCAAATAGCCCATGCATATCAACAATGGGCAAGTAAATTCCATAGAAGAGCTTATTATCCTGTTAATTGCATTCCATTTCACAGTTTGAAAGTTATTCTTGAGGCATTTTGTAGGTTCTGTTTGCACACTTTCTAATGTTTGAGATTTAAGAATTGACTTGAGTTTCCCAGTGATTATCCTGATTTAGTGTAGTAGGATACTGATTTTTTGTAATTAGATGTTAATTATCATTCTAAAGGAATAAAAGAATCAAATATTTTTAAATTTAATCAGCATTTTGGAGGAGAAAATTTCTTTACCTTGTGCTTGTTTCTCACTTAAAAACATCCTTGAAAATGTAGCATTTTGTATTCTAAAGGCTCAGAACAACTCATCTGATGCCTTAAATGTTCTCAAATTTGAAAAGAGTGTTTATTATTTTACATGTGGTCCAGTGGAACACTCTTAATGTGTAGGTAAACCTAAATTGTCAGCTATTGATTGGTTTTCTCTTTTAAAATACTCATTGCTAAGTAAGTGTTTGAAATCTCTGCATATTTCTCTTGTGATGCATTTTGCAAAGAGCTTTTTCATTTGCTAGTGCATTTGCTCGTTCTTGATATCTCACCACCATGCTATTAAACATTTTCTTGGGATGACTTGAAAAAAGATGCTACTTTCATTTATTGTATGACAACGTTCTTTCTTCTCCTCAAGGCGGCTTTTATGAGATAAGTCATGTTGAGATATGAAAGGCTTACTCCAACTGTGAACACATATGTCACTATATTGTGATGAGAAATTAATTTTAGTATTTGTTCTTTATACAAGTTATAGTTCAGTGTTTTATACAAAAGTACATGTTGTTTCCTGTTCTCACAAAGCATAGACTATTCTTGGCATAACCAGACTACTGAACTAGGTTTCTGTCTCTTCAGCTTTATGTTGTAAGCTTTGGTGTCAGTTGTCAAGTGAGAGAAATGACCACTGACTAAAAGCTGCAATTCCTGGGAGTTGAATCCAAATCTATCCCTTAGGCAGCCATTTGGTCATATTGAAGTAATCCTCTCTGCACTTTACTTACTCTGTTTCCCTACTTTGTGGGTGATACCTCTTTTCCCCCTAACATTAGCTCAAACTGGAAACTCAAGAGTGATTCCAGGCTCCACAGCTGTTGATCTGCAAATCCTCTTCATCTGTTGGTTTATTGTTATCATGTCTCCCTGTCTGCTACTGTTTTGATTCAGGACTATGATAACTTTTTTTGAAATTTTCCAACAATTCCTTTCCCTATATCTGTTTGTCTCTAGATCTTATTTCACTTTCATATGTTCTCTACACTACCATGAGCAAGGTCTTTCTCAAAGACAAATATGTCTATGTCATCTCCTTGTTTGATGTTTTCCAGTGCCACCTCATGGCAAAAATCCAAACTCCTTTGGGTAGATGACTCTACGGTATAATGAAGAGAGCTGGGTTTTGAAACTTAGTAGATACGAACTTGAATCATAACTTTGCCATCTAAATAGCTTAGTAAACTTGGGGAAATTCTTTAACCTTTTCTAGTCATCATTGCCTCATTTGTCAAATACTGTACATCAAGCATCAAGTCCTGTGTGTGGCACCTGGGGCGACTTTTGCTCATGGACCTTCTTCTACTTACCTGCTTAATTCCTTGCACTCACCAGTGTGTGCCTCTGGCTCAGCTTCCTCAAATGCTTTCTTGTGTCTCTGACTCTGTGCTTTCCTCTAACTGGAGTATGTACACTGAAATATTACTGCTCTTCAGAGTCAGTGTAGGAGTTGACTCTGCTAAGAAGCCTTTTCTGACACCTCCCGACTGGGCTGGATTCTTTCCTAAAGTTTCTGTGACATTTTCTGTGTCCCCCTACGTAAACATGTTTATCAGACTGTGTTTTGTTCATTCATCCAATTTATTCATTCAGGAAAGATTTATTTTGCATGTATCATGTGCCCTGTTCTTCCTCTCCTCCCTGTCCCAGATTTGTGAACGCCCAGTAACACCTGGTGATGGCCCAGCTTCAGTTCTCTATGCAGTGATCACACCTAGGTGATTCTGAACCAATAAGATGGAAGAAACTTGGGAGTCTGAATAGCCACGTGAAATATAGCTGCCACCAGCATCCTCCACTGACCTCAAGGATATGACATGAAAGGGAAATAAACACATTTTTTTGTGAATCGTTGTATTTTGAGGGCCCTTTGTTACTCTAACTTAGTGAACCTCTAATACAATAAATGCACAAATAGTGATTGGACCCAGGGCATCTGCTGACAGTCTTGTTCCTCAAATAGTCTTCCCAGTTTCTGTAAAAGGCAACTCCAGTATTCCAGTTGTTCAGGCCCCAAATTTGGAATCCTTCACTCTTTTCTTTAGGTCGCATACCATTTTCAATCCAATCGTTATCAAATTCTATTGTCACAACTTCTGAAATAGTTCCTAAATTTGAATGTTTCTTACTATCTCCATTTGTACCCCTTTAGTCCAAGTCACCATTATCCCTCTTCTGAACTATTTCAATAGCTTCCCTGTATCTCTGCTTCCTTCGTTGCTTCCAGAGAGTTTGTCACAGCTGCAAGAAGCTCTAAGTTAAAGCTTGTAGCTCTTCTGCTCAAACCCTTCTAGGGATTCCCATCTTGATTGAAAGGAAAAAAAGAATATATATTAAAAGTCCTTACCATGGCTATGATGCCATTGGAACTCTTAAATCATTGATTTCTTTACGTACCTTCCTCACCTCCACCCCTGTGATCCCTCACTCCACCCCAGCCACACTGGCTTCCACACTGTTTTTTAAACATGTCAACCTTAACTCTGTCTCAGGGCATGGCATGTTTTTATTATTTTGCTTAAAATGCTCTTCCTTCAAATATTAGCATGGCCCCATTATCATCTCACTCATGTCTCTGCTTCTGCTTAATGTTCAATGTACAGAGACCTTCCCTGACTACCTGCATAATATACCAATCCCTTCCCCATCCTGTATGGTACTCTCTACCACTCAAGCAACTTAAAAGTCAGGAACTATTAATACCTGTGTTCTCTATAATCCCAGTACTTAACTATAGTGCCTGCACACTGTACATATTCCCTACATGTTGGTTTCATTAATACCAAATTAATTATATGGGACATAAATTATTATATGTAGGATATTGCACTTCCTCCTATGATCTTTTGAATTAATTTCATAATTCAATTTTTACTTTTCAGACTATATTTTTAATGTATGTTTGTTACTAATACAGAAAAACTATCTTTAAGTCACTGTCTCACATTTGTTTATTATCCAGGATGGACAAATCATAAAGAGTTTTATTTATGTTTTTTAAAGGAATATTTACCTAACACGTTTGCTTCCAGATAACAATTCCAGAAATTACACTTGGTGGTGAAAGAATGATTCACTTCATGTCATAAAATTGTACTCCTAGTCCAAACTGCTTAATTCTTCAAACCTCGTATAACATTCCAATTGAGACTATGTGCTCTTGTTTCTTTCTAGTACTATTTAGCTTAGGCATTAGAGAAGATGTATTTTGGTTTAAAGCTTTTTTTTTCCAATAAGAGATTCATAAACCATATAATATTTAAAATTATGTTTTGCAATAAGGAATCTAATCTGAAGATAAAATTTAATAAGAAAAGAAATTGGAAAGACAGTAAAATATTTTATAAGCAGGCAACTGAGAGACGACGCACAGGAATTATTTTGTCTTATTTGAAAAGCTTAAGTTGGGCTATCAATATGAAAGACAAATAGCTCCTATTTCTTTGTAGTATACCATTTTGAAAATCGGCCCTACTTTCTGACCGAGATCTCTATGTGTGTGTACATTCCTTGGTAGGTCATCTTATTTATGGAATGCTACAGTCTATCTTACCAGCACTTCTAATGGGAATGATTGAGTTCTTGTGCATTTAGTTGGATATCTCCAAGTCTAGGTCTATGTATTAAATATGTTTTCTTAATTTATTAGCAGAATTTTAGTTCAAAAGATTAAATGAAGACATGGGTATTGAAGAACCTCTTTAGTCTACCAAACTTTAAATTCCATGTGGGCAAAAACCTTCTGGATATTCCCCAGTGCTTAGTCCTAGGCCAGCATGTATTGTTTCTTTCTTTAGCAAATACATGTTAATGGAATTTTGCTTGCTCCCCAACACCAGAACTTTAAAATTTATTTTCAGGAATCCATACACATACCCTCTACTTGCAAAAATGTATAATGCACACACAGACAAATCTGTATCAAGTTTCCTTAAAATCTAGAAATTGTCTCATAGATAATGAAAATTGATAATAAACTATTAGAGCTTCTAAAAAAAAAAAAACCTAAGAAAATAGGTTTTAAGCGTTTAGTTAATTCTGATAATTATCTACCTGTTTTCCCTCTAGGTGAAATTTTTATTTGTTTAATATTTAAAACCCTCTGTTGAAATTTAATAAGCTAAAGCTCTAAAAACTGTCTGATCTAGCATAGTATTATTTAGACTGTGCAGAGTTTCTATTAAGATCCTCGGGGTGAGCAGTGTGTGTGTGTGTGCATGTGTGTGATGTATGTACACTTATGAATTCTCAACTCATTAAAGATGAAAATTTGGAGGGCACTTAGTGTATTTAAGATTCCAATAATAATATTAGATGGTACTAATAGAGACATTCACAAAACTCTGTAAAAATCTTCCATCAATGTGGAAGCATATCCCATTATGCTCAGGAGATAATTCATTAAGCTAAACTTTGCCCTAAGGAAAGCAAAGGATATTAGAAAAATTTTGAGTAAAAATGTTTAGCTTCTCCTATCTCATAATGTTTTGCCTGTGACTAAAATGCAACTGGGTTTAATAACTTTTACCCTGAATGACAAGCGTCTTTCTTCAATTTGCCATACCAAAATATTGCTTTCTGAAAACATCCAACCATAGAAACACTTAGGATTGATAAATTTCAAGGAGCTTTAAAAATGATCAGATCTTTTTTCAGGCTTGATTAGATGAACTGTGTAAGGTCAAACTTCATGTCCTAAAATATTAGAATTTAATTTCATAAAATCTGTTACTATTGAGAATATTTCCTCAGTGCTTAAACTGATGCAACCCAACACTCCCTTTTAAATTTTTCAAAAGAGCATCTCTGGAGCATCAGATGGTAAAGAATATGCCTTCAATGAGGGAGACCTGGGTTCAATCCCTGGGTCAGAAAGATCCCCTAGAGAAGGGAATGGCAACCCATTTCAGTATTCTTGCCTGGAGATCCCAAGGACAGAGGAGCCTGGTGGGCTGCAGACCATAGGGTTTCAAAGAGTCGGACATAACTGAGCAACTAACACACACATGTTAAATTGGAGAGTTCAGTTCAGTTCAGTTGATCAGTCGTGTCCAACTCTTTGCGACCCCATGAACTGCAGCATGCCAGGCCTCCCTGTCCATCACCAATTCCCGGAGTACACCCAAACTCATGTCCATTGAGTTGGTGATGCCATCTAACCATCTCATCCTCTGTCGTTCCCTTCTCCTCCTGCCCTCAATCTTTGCCAGCATCAGGGTCTTTTCAAATGAGTCAACTCTTCGCATCAGGTAGCTAAAGTATTGGAGTTTCAGCTTCAACATCAATCCTTCCAATGAACACCCAGGACTGATCTCCTTTAGGATGGATTGGTAGGATCTCCTTGCAGTCCAAGGGACTCTCAAGAGTCTTCTCCAACACCACAGTTCAAAAGCATCAATTCTTCGGTGCTTAGTTTTATAGTCCAACTCTCACATCCATACATGACCACTGGAAAAACCATAGCCTTGACTAGACGGACCTTTGTTGACAAAGTAATGTCTCTGCTTTTTAATATGCTGTCTAGGTTGTTCATAACTTTCCTTCAAAGGAGTAAGCGTCTTTTATTTTCATGGCTGCAATCACCATCTGCAGTGATTTTGGAGCCCCCCAAAATAAAGTCAGCTGCTGTTTCCCCATCTATTTGCCATGAAGTGATGGGACCAGATGCCATGATCTTCGTTTTCTGAATGTTGAGCTTTAAGCCAACTTTTTCACTCTCCTCTTTCACTTTTACCAAGAGGCTCTTTAGTTTTTCTTCACTTTCTGCCATAAGGGTGGTGTCATCTGCATATCTGAGGTTATTGATATTTCTCCAGGCAATCTTGATTCCAGCTTGTGCTTCTTCTAGCCCAGTGTTTCTCGTGATGTACTCTGCATATAAGTTAAATAAGCAGGTTTTGAGAAACCTGGTTTGAGAGGCCGGTCAGGTGGTCTGGTATTCCCATCTCTTTCAGAATTTTCCACAGTTTATTGTGATCCACACAGTCAAAGGCTTTGGCATAGTCATTAAAATGGAGAACTGGTTATTAATTTTGATTCAATTATCCTTGCTTCAAGGATTAAAGAGTTAAGAAGAGTCCTTCAAGTATATTTTTGTCTTAGGGAGGGAGTAATGTGTACTTGTCAAGAATAAGCCTTGGGCAAGTTATTTAACATCTATAAACCTGTGTTTCACTCCCTATAAATAACTTAATAATACCTTTCTCAAAGGGTACTTGTGAGGAGGAACTGAATGTGAAACATTTAGCACTCCTTTAAAGACCCTGTAAACAGTTTTTTAAAAATGTGTTCTAATTCATCTTCTTAGCATAAGAAATTCAAATATTTAACTTTCTTTTCATCTTCTAATGATGTGCAAATAATTAAAATTTTAGTACATTAACCTCAAGAAGTGGGAACTTGAAATTGAAAATGGCAAATGTTTGAAAGCCAACTCTGAAAAGAAAAAATGTGGGTCCCTTGCTTATAGTCCTTGCAAAATTTTGTGGTGCGAAAACTCCCATCATCGCCAGTTTCACGTTACCAACCTGATTTATGAATAGAGTAGCTGAAATTCTGAAAGAGATGGGAATACCAGACCACCTGACCTGCCTCTTGAGAAACCTATATGCAGGTCAGGAAGCAAGAGTTAGAATTAGATATGAAACAACAGACTGGTTCCAAATAGGAAAAGGAGTACATCAAGGCTGTATATTGTCACCCTGCTTATTTAACTTATATGCAGAGTACATCACGAGAAACACTGGGCTGGAAGAAGCACAAGCTGGAATCAAGATTGCTGGGAGAAATATCAATAAACTCAGATATGCAGATGACACCACCCTTATGGTAGAAAGTGAAGAACTAAAAAGCCTTTTGATGAAAGTGAAAGAGGGTAGTAAAAAAGTTGGCTTAAAGCTCAACAATTAGAAAACTAAGATCATGGCATCTGGTCCCATCCCTTCATGGCAAATAGATGGGGAAACAGTGGAAACAGTGTCAGACTTTGTTTTTCTGGGCTCCAAAATCACTGCAGATGGTGATTGCAGCCATGAAATTAAAAGACGCTTATTCCTTGGAAGGAAAATTATGACCAACCTAGATAGCATATTAAAAAGCAGAGACATTGCATTGCCAACAAAGGTCCATCTAGTCAAGGCTATGGTTTTTCCAGTGGTCATGTATGGATGTGAGAGTTGGACTGTGAAGAAAGCTGAGTGCCGAGAAATTGATGCTTTAGAACTGAGGTGTTGGAGAAGATTCTTGAGAGTCCCTTGGACTGCAAGGAGATCCAACCAGTCCATCCTGAAGGACATCAGTCCTGGGTGTTCATTGAAAGGACTGATGCTGAAACTGAAACTCCAATACTTTGGCTACCTGATGTGAAGAGTTGACTCCTTAGAAAAGACCCTGATCCTGGGAGGGATTGGGGGCAGGAGGAGAAGGGGACGACAGAGGATGAGATGGCTGGATGGCATTACCGACTCAATGAACTTGAATTTGAGTAAACTCCGGGAATTGGTGATGGACAGGGAGGCCTGGCGTGCTGTGGTTCATAGGGTCGCAAAGAGTTGGGCATGAGTGAGCGACTGAACTGAACTGAACTGAATCTTTCAGAGTCAGCTCTGGCACAGTAGTAGGCATGCCAGTTCATAACAAACTACTTAATAAATCTTATTTATAATTGGATAAGATAATAATAATAATAGGATAATAATCTTATTTATAATCTAGAATTGGAATATGAATTTGACACATTGCACTTGTATTAACTATTCATGGACTGCATTTTCCGTCAGTGCAGTTCATTGATTATACTTCTGATGTCAGTTCCTTTTAGCTCTGAAATTTCAGATTTTTTTCATATTTTACCTTTGAAGTGGCAGGTGACTCAGAACCTGCACTTGCCCTTCTTGAGAATAGCCCATTAGGTACGTTAAGCTTCAGCCATTTCTGAAAGTAGCATGCTGTTTTACATATGTAGAGTGTTTTTTTTTTCCTATATTTTGAGTAATATTTTCTCTAAGTAAAGGATAATGCAAAACAGCTTAGGAATTTCCACTCAGTTTTAACCTGTAAACAGTTGTTTCATTGTCAAATTACCAGTAATGCTGCAGAGAAATATATATTTTTGTAGAATAGGTAATTTCTGGAATTAATTTAAAAAATCAGTGATATAATAGATATTACACCTATTAGGCTTCCCTGGTGGTTCAGTGGTAAAGATTATGCCTGCCAATATAGGAGACCTGGTTCGATCCCTGGGTGAGGAAGATCCCCTGGAGAAAGAAATAGCAACCCACTCTAGTATATTCTCGCTTAGGAAATCTCATGGACCGAGGAGCTTGGCAGGTTACAGTCCATGGATTTAAAAGAGAAATCAGACACGATAGTAGCTAAACAAGAAGAAGACTGTATGTATGTGTTCTTTAGGTTGAAGTCAGTATGGCACCATAATATAGATTGTCTCATTTAACTCTTTAATTCATGCAATATTAGTTATAGATTCAAATTCCTTTAATAAATTTTCTTCATGCTAATATATTTATAGTAGTTGTTACCAGTAAATCCATGTCATAGTTTCTTTAAATATAAGACTTGCCTCTTGTTTCCATTGAGCAGAATTTTATTCTTTCTCTTCAATTTGTTTTCAGTCATAAGATTTTCAAAACATCTACTGTCATGTTCGTTCTTATATGGTCATTTCCACCCAAAAGGTAAAAATCAGGAAACCTTATTCAAATCATTTTCCAGCTTTTTAAGGGCACAGCTAATGCCATTTTCCCCATCAGAGTTTTGGAATTTTTTTTAATAGAGTTTATTCCTTCACAAATTTTCTACTTCTCTGTGGGTGAATATCACTTCATTCTAGTTCACTGGTTCTCCAGGTGCGATCCCTGAAGCATCAGTATCACCGGAGAACATTAGAGCTGAAAATTCCCAGGGCCTTCCCCAGCGGTACTGAATCAGAAAGTCTAGGAATAGTGCCCAGCAGTCTGTGCTTTAACAAATCCTCTGAGAGACCCTGGTATTGAGTGAGTGATTGTGTTACTTAGCTTCCTGTTTAGTTGTGTGTTCCATGATGACCAGGATTTATGAGTAATTATAACTTTTAAATAGGAGATATCCACTAAATTTTTGACAAATGAACTGAATAAAAGGACATTTTAAGAAATGCAAGCTAATTAACTGGAGGAATAAAGGACAAGATATTTTATTTGAAAGGATATCATTTGAAGGAGAAATGAGATGTGCTCTTTAGACATCCATGGGCTGGAATTAGGGCAAATTCATATAAATTATGAGTGCTTATTAAGGTTAGGTTATTTCAATTACATTAATTCATCCAATCCTAACAGTAAAATTCTATAAAATGATGTGTTATACTCATTTCACTGATTAAAAATGAGACTTAGTGGGTATATATATCTCTGTCTATATCAAGATCATATCAGGCAGGCTTCAAACTCAGTTTTCTCTGACTCACTTTCCCCATCATGTCCAGAGAGACAGATTTCAACTCCAGGTTAGTTCAATCAATTTATTAAATGACCATTAATTGTATATAAATATGAGCTAGGCCCCATGCAATTGTTCAGCATTTAGCAATGAAAAGCAAGTGTCCTCATCTGTACAGTGTGGATGGTAAAAGAATCTAGTACTTTTGTTGTGATGATTAAATATGATAGACGTCAATAATTAAACAAGACAAAGTCATAAATTGTGAGAAATACAGAAATGGCGAGAAAGAGAAGATGTCAGATTGTGATAGCTGATTTAGACCGAGTGGTTAGAGATATTGCTCTAATGCAGTGACAATGATGCTAATGTAGAATGACAAGTATCCTTTAACTCGATGACAAAGCAGGGGAAGAGAAATTTAGACACAAGACTTGTGTGTGCAAAACCCTAAGTGTCAGGAACTGACACTCTGGAATGGAGTGAGACCTCTGTCACTATGAGTTTTCAAGTGCATCATGCTGAAAATAGGATTTGGAGTGTGATGAAGATGGAACAGGAGGAGCAGAGCAGTGTTGCACTGCATACCTATCAATTTCCATCCAGTCCAACCTATTTGTCTTCCCCACATAAGTTTATCAAATATCTTTGATACAACAATAAAGCAACGTATACATAAATGTCTAACTAGGCACAGGAGCCTGTAGTAAGTATGACATCAAATAAGTATTTTTTAGAATGAAAGCTCGAAACACCTAAAATCTGAACAATTTAGTTAGATTGTTAGTAAACTTGAATTTTATTGTTCTACTTCTGCTTTCTTGACTATACCAAAGGCTTTGACTGTGTGAATCACAACAAACTATGGAAAATTTTTAAAGAGATGGGAATACCAGACCACTGTACTTGCCTCCTGAAAAACCTGTATGCAGATCAGGAAGCAACAGTTAGAACTGGACATGGAAACAGACTGGTTCCAAATCGGGAAAGGAGTACGTCAAGGCTGTATATTGTCACCCTGCTTATTTAACTTATATGCAGAATACATCATGAGAAATGCTGGACTGGATGAAGCACCAGCTGGAATCAAGATTGCTGGGAGAAATGTCAATAACCTCAGATATGCAGATGACACCACCCTATGGCTTGAAAAACCAAAGAACTAAAGAGCCTCTTGATGAAAATGAAAGAGGAAAGTGAAAAAGTTGGCTGAAAGCTCAACATTCAGAAAACTAAGATCATGGCATCTGGTTCTCACTGCAGATGGTGACTGCAGCCGTGAAATTAAAAGATGCTTGCTCCTTGGAAGAAAACTTGTGACCAACCTCAACAGAATATTAAAAATCAGAGACATTACTTGGCCAACAAAGGTTTGTCTAGTCAAAGCTCTGGTTTTTCCAATAGTAATGTATGGATGTGAGAGTTGGACAGACCATAAAGAAAGCTGAGTGTGTAAGAATTGATGCTTTTGAACTGTGGTGTTGGAGAAGACTCTTGAGAGTCCCTTGGATAGAAAGTAGATCCAACCAGTCCATCCTAGGGGACATCAGTCCTGAATATTCATTGGAAGGACTGATGCTAAAGCTGAAACTCTGATACTTTGGCCACTTGATTGTGAAGAACTGACTCATTTGAAAAGACCCTGATGCTGGGAGGGATTGGGGGCAGGAGGAGAAGGGGACGGCAGAGGATGAGATGGTTGGATGGCATCACTGACTTGATGGACATGAGTTTGAGTAAGCTCCGGGAGTTGGCGATGGACAGGGAAGCCTGGTGTACTACAGTCCATGGGGTCACAAAGAGTTGGACTTGACTGAACTGAACTGAACTGAAACTTGAATTCAATACAGTAGCCTCTAGATTTTTTCCCTAGCACTATCTAAGACTGACTGAGGATGCCAGATGGCTTGGGGGCACTTTTGTTCATAATTAATGTGTTGAACTATTCCCTAACCATATTACAGTGGCATTTCTAGAAAATCTCAGATTACATTTCTTCCCAATTATACTTATCATTTGATATACAATCTGCAATGAAGATAGGATAGAAATAGAGTTGTTTGAATCACTAAGTGAAATGGATGAATTTTAAATGAAATTAAATTGTGGTAAAAATCTTATATGTTATTTCTAAGTAGCTCTTTGGAAGATATTACCAAGTAGAAATGGGAATATTTCAACTTAATTGGATTTTCCTGTTAACAAACTTTACTTATTCCTTATTTCACTGTACGACTAGAAAATGGAGGCTGCTAGTTGCTGCACTATGAAGACTCTAAGCCTCTCAATGATGACATCATGTTTTCTTCTGTTTTCCCGGAACAAATACAAAACCCAACAATAATAAGCACCACAGGTGTTTGTTGAATGAATGAGTGAATGAAGAAGAGATGAACATGTTGAGCCAACTAAATTGTGAGTGGAATTCAAGCATTATAATGAATATATTTAATTTTTACTTTAGAAATCTTATGGTTTTTCTAGTAGTCATGTACAGATGTGAGAGTTGGACCATAAAGAAGGCTGAGTGCCAAAATGTTTTTGAACTGTGGTACTGGAGAAGACTCTTGAGAGTCCCTCGGAGAGCAAGGAGATCAAACTAGTCAATCCAAAATGAAATCAATCCTGAATATTCATTGGAAGGACTGATGCTGAAGCTCCAATACTTTGGCCACCTGATGGGAAGAACTGACTCATTGAAAAAGACCTTGATGCTGGGAAAGATTTGAGGGCAGGAGGAGAAGAAGGGGATGACAGAGGATGAGATGGTTTGATGGCATCATCAACTCAATGGACATGAGTTTGAGCAAACACTTGGAGATAGTGAAGGACAGGGAAGCCTGGTATGCCACAGTCTGTGGGGTCACAAAGAGTTGGACATGACTGAGTGACGGAACAACAGCAAGGACTGATACTATTTCCTGGAATATATGTTATATTTTCCATAGCTATATTTCTCATAACTATCAAACACGTAATAAAACAGAAAGGATTTTTATGACGTTAGTATGGTTAGATTGCTTTAAAGTGAAAGTGAAGTCACTCAGTTGTATCCAACTCTTTGCGACCTCGTGGACTGTAGCCCACCAGGCTCCTCCGTCCATGGGATTCTCCAGGCAAGAATACTGGAGTGGGTTGCCATTTCCTTCTCCAGGGCATCTTCCCAACCCAGGGATCGAACCCAGGTCTCCCACATTGCAGGCGGACACTTTAACCTCTGAGCACCAATTTAAAGTCTTTTCTATTTGTAGCATTATTGAGACATTGTATAATTTGGATTCACATAAAATGAAATAGCCAACAAAGATAGTTATTGTGAGGAAGCAATTTTCAACTCTCTTTTTCCACCTTGTGTCTTTAGTTAATATAAGGGAGAAATGGTTGCTGTGTAGATAAATTTGGGTTGGTTTTTTAAAATATAGACTTATGTATTAAAAATTGCATATAACAATCTATAATTTCAAATTAGTGATTTTTAATATAAATCTTAGAGCAAGATATATTTGTACTTAAAAGAGAAGCAGTGCAATTGACAGATTATAAATCTATTAGATGCCTCATATAATACATACATTAAAAATACACCTTTGCTATTAAATATAAATATTCTTAATCCTTAGTCCTTCTGTTTTCAGTATGATTTTGCTGTGGAGGAATTTGTGTCTTCATGCTTAGCTATGTATCAGTATTCTTTATAAAATATAAATTTGCTAGAATGATAGAATTAATTAAAGAAAAAAATGAAAGGGTAATAGTTATTATTCTTCTTAAGGTAAATAGCTTTTAATGTAATTGTAATTATTTATGTAAATGTTTATGGCCTGATATATAAATATCATACACACACATACCTTCTACCAAGAAATATATTAATAACTTTTTTATTAGCATACATTTCAGTTGTGCAACATGAAAATTCATCATCTGTGTTACACAAAGTAATCACCTCCAAAAGTCTATTTGCCATTCATCACCACACAGTTCAACTCCTTCACCCTTTTTGTCTACCCCTCCAAACCTCTTCCCCTCTGGTAACCACTGATATGCTCTCTCTGAGTTTTTGTTTTGTTTGCTTTGTTTTTTACTGTCCCACATATGAGTAAAATCATATGGTATTTGTCCTTTTCCTTCTGCCTTATTTCACTTAATATAATACCCTGCAGGTTCATCCATGTTGTCACAAATGATGAGATTTCATTCTTTTATATGGCTGAGTAGTATTTATTTCCATATCTTGGCTATTATAAGTAATGTTGCAGTGAGCTTAAGGGTGCATATATCTTTTTGAATTAGTGTTTTTATTTTCCTCGGATAAATACCCAGAATTGGAATTACTGGATCATATGGTAGTTCTGATCTTAATTTTTTGAAGAATCTTCATACTCTTTTCCATAGTGGCCACACCAGTTTTCATTCCCAGTAACAGTGTGTGAGGGTTCCTTTACATCCGCAGCTTCTTTAACACTTACTATTTCTTGTCTTTGTGACAATAGCCATTGTAGCCACTGTGAGGTAATATCTCAC
The DNA here is from genome assembly GCF_019320065.1 of Cervus canadensis. Classification (NCBI taxonomy): domain Eukaryota; kingdom Metazoa; phylum Chordata; class Mammalia; order Artiodactyla; family Cervidae; genus Cervus; species Cervus canadensis. The sequence continues at coordinate 41,880,831 of NC_057393.1, forward strand.
TTTTGGTTTTAATTTGCATTTCCCTACCAATTAGTGATGTTGAATATCTTTTCATGTGCCTGTCGGCCATCTGTATGTCCTCTTTGAAAAATGTCTGTTTAGATTCGCTGCCCTTTTTTTTTTTTTTTTTCGCTGCCCTTTTTTAAGGTGGATTGCTTTTTTTGTTTTTGAGCCAAACATTTTGATATAGGGTATAGTACAATACACTAAACTGACTAAGAGAGCTTAACGCAGTCAAATGAAAATCACTGATACTTTCCATTTTTATACTTTTGAAATGTATTTTTGTCATGTATGAGCAAATGTATTTTGATATTTTTATAAAACACTCAGAGAAGCTTTCACTGGAGCTTCATGAGCCACCAGTCACTTGCCCTTAATGTTGTCAAATTTCAGTCAGCTAGGGGTTATGTATATGTAAATTAGAACTTTAGTATAAATTCTAAGAGTAAGGTTACTATTATCAAAAAATTTAAAGTAAATTCTTTGGACTCTACAAAATATATGCTAGTTTTATTCAGTGTCTGCTGTTTCAAGACTAGCCAAGAAGACAACCTATCCTACATCTAATATTTTATTTTCTTAAGAGGGTTTTTGAATAGAGAGTATATAATAGTCCCAGACAAAATTCAAATGAAGATAAAAGTTAGGATTTAGATAGGGTTATAGAATGATGTGGTTAATATATGCTAGCTCATTCTTGTGCATCCTTAGTCATTCAGTTGTGTCTGACTTTTTGTGACCCTATGGACTGGGGTTGGCCCGGCTCCTCTGACTGGGGTTGGCCCAGCTCCTCTGTCGATGGGATTCTTCTCTAGGTAAGAATACTGGAGTGGGTTGCCATTTACTCCTCCAGGGGATATTCCTGACCCAGGAATCAAACCAGTATCTCCTGCACCTCCTGCATTGGCAGGCAAATTCTTTTACCACTGGGCCACCTGGGAAGCCAACTTTATCCATATATATCCATTCAAAATACTCACCTAAATAGTGTTTTTTATATTTTTTTACACTTTTAGATAATGACAGAATATGACTGTTGGAGAGCATTAGTCGTCTGAACCACAGAACTAGTAAAAATTTAAAAGTCTTACTTTTGATTTTACACAACATGCCAATTGTGAAATATTAGAATGGTCTTTTTTATTGAATCTGCTTTATTAACTAGGAGCTACACATTATAGTAAACTGGCTCTCTTATCTTTCAGCACTGCAATCACACATGGTGCCCAGTAGTGGTCTGGGCACCACGTGGCCAGATTTCCCTTTTTGTCTTTACTCTTTGGAGAATGTTTTCCCACGCTGGAATTTTCTTGGGTCCTCTCCTTAAATCTAAATATACTTATCCAAATTGGGCTACCCTGGTAGCTTAGCTGGTAAAGAATCCATCTGGAATGCAGGAGATCCCGGTTTGTTTCCTGGGTCAGGAAAGTTCTCTGGAGAAGGGATAGGCTACCCATTCCAGTATTCGTGGGCTTCCCTGGTGTCTCAGACAATAAAGAATGAACCCACAATGTGGGAGACATAGGTTCAATCCTTGGGTTGGGAAAATCCCCTAAGGGTGGACATGGCAACCCACTTCAGTCTTCTTGCCTGGAGAATCCCCATTGACAAAGGAGCATGACAGGCTATAGTTTATGGGGTCACAAAGAGTCGGACATGACTGAGCTGCTAAGCACGTCCAAATGCTAGGATAGTAGTAAGAACTCATTCTCTTGAGTTAGCCCCAGTTCACATCCTTCCTCTGTCCATTACTACCTGTGTGGTCTTGAATAGATTACTTGACTTCTCTGAGCATCCATTTACTTTTTGTGAGATTGGGATCATAATTATCCTTCATACTGACAGTCCGGCTGTGACATCATGTCAAATTTTTAACTATACAGCCTGGCACATAGACAGCCTTTCATAAATTTATTTTTCCTTTACTATTTTGTCTTATCTCTCTGAACTCTGTAGCTGGCCATATACCTACTCTTTTAATTTAATTCAAATGAAGATTATTGTAATTGACAAGGTCTAAAGTCTTGTAATCTTCCCGCTGCCCCATGGCATTTGAGTGAGAACTTTCAAAGATTAATGCACAGGAACAAATAGGCAAGGAATTTTCAATGCCACTCACAGACTCTCTCTGAGGGGACATTTATGAGAGGGGTGGATTCTATCAGAACTCTTCAGATCATCCTGTGGAGGTTTATTCTCTCTACATGTAAGGGCAACTTGGTTGATTATGTGACCTGTGTCTGTTGTCTGATTCCTTTTTACTTCTAACCTCAGGGCTGGCCTCAAGGCAAAAATAGTTAAGTAGACTTGGTCTGTCTTTGCTGTCTGCCTCTCTCCCTTTGAGCATACTTTTCCCATATACCAGTATCCTAGAGACCCCCATTTTTGAACTTTAAGGACAGCTGATATAGAAGATCTAAGTCATATTTAGTAGACAAAGAAACCCAGTTAACATATATGGAAATTTCAGTATGATAGTCTAGTGTGTAATTTCAGCCTAGTTAAACGTAATGATGGGGCGTACTCCTTTAGTAAACAGTGACCCAAGTAAAATGTGTGATTTTCCTCCTATCTTGTCATCACATTTAGACTCCTATTAAAATGAGTTTACATGATTTCAGAATAAGTAAGTCTGTACATAGACACAGCTGCCACAGCAAAATCTGCCATTTCTCATTAGGGGTCTTTCTCTGGCAGCGACGGTTCTCCTAGACAAACTTTGCTTCTATTCTTGTAAATAGCTCTTTCCCATATTTAAACAGAGATCTGGGGGAAGGGGAAAGATTCAGTCTTCCTGTTCTTCTCAGAATTTAAGGCAGATTGTTTTATAAGTTCTTAATTTAAAGCAGATTACTTTATGGAAATACTCAAAAACAAGTAAAAGTGAACTCTCTCGAGCTCTGATCTGACACTTCTACTTTATTATTTTATATATAAATTGTCAAGTATAAAGCATTTTTATTTAAAGTATAGTTCTTATCAAGGATTGCATTTATTGCTTTGAATCAGGGGCTACAATACAGGCTATACTGAGGAGAAAACAGGGATGCGGAGAGAAATAAGGTCTCATCCCAACTCATTGCAGAAACAGCACTGACAAAGTCTTCCTATTCTATTTCTAGAAAAAACTCTTTGCAAATAAAACTGTGGTCATTGTCTAGAATTTTTTTTTTCTTTTTTTCTTTATTTATTTATTTATTTTTTAAAATTTTTTTATTAGTTGGAGGCTAATTACTTCACAACATTTCAGTGGGTTTTGTCATACATTGATATGAATCAGCCATAGATTTACACTTATCCACTTTATTGCTACCAACCCATCTCCCTCCACCCCCGTGCACACATGCTCCGTCATGTGACCCCATGGACTGCAGCCCTCCAGGCTCCTCTGTCCATGGACTTTTCTAGGCAAGAATACTGGAGTGGGTTGCCATTTCCTTCTCCATAGAATATTCTTAATGGAAATTTGGTAATAGCAGTTTGTAGGGCTTTTTGTGATTTTAGATGAGGACAAATAGCTGTTCTTGGAACATAAAAATAGTCAGGGCTACACTTCATGTTTACTTTGTACCGGGCATTCTGTTCTCAACCCAATGCATATATTATCTAATGTGACCCCACAGCAGCTCTAAAGAGGTAGATTCTTTTACACCCATTTTACAAGTGAGGAAATTGAGGCTTAGGTTAACTTGCTCACTATTGAATGTGTCTGTTAAAAGTTCAGAAAAAGGAATTCAGCACAGGTCTGCATGACAGTGAAGTCTGTGTACTTAACCTTTACATGATATTGCCTATTGGAAATATCATACACATATATAAAGAGTGAATTGCAACAGTTTTGGCTGTCTATTAAATAATCAAATTTAAATTTTCACTGAAAAACTTTTGACGTGGCATTGTACATAGCTGGAACAATGCCTTTTGTGGAGTCCTTTGTAATTCCAATCCTATTTTGTTGTGAGGCTTCTAATACCCAGTATGATACACACTCATCTTTTTTTTTTCAAAAACATTATTTTTATTATGTAGACACCAACAGAATAATCTCTTGTATAAAACACAAATCCTTTGAGCTGGCTACAAAAAAGGGCTTCTCTTTCAAACTCGTGGTGTTTTGGGTCATGCTTTTTTGGTATTGAAGACTCTAGGATAAAGAATGTGAATTCTGCTATGCAATTGTTTCTTTTAAAATCAGAGCTCTTTCTTGATATTTCATGCTTACTTTAGTTCCATCAAGAACAGTAAAATATGCCTGAATATAAATTTAGTTGCTTTTAAAGATTTCATTTCAAAAGTTTCAAGGGCTAACAAGTTTCTCTGTTTCAGAACTGCTATAGTGGTGTCCATTTTCCTCCATCTGTGTTCCTTGGCAGTGGGTCTGTATTCCACATTTGGGCCATGTCTCCTTGTGGCCAAGAAGATAGATGCAAGCCCTCTCACCATAGTTTGGGGCTTACTGTTGCCAGTATTTATAACTGATAGAATGTCATAGGGAGAGAGTGATTCATGGGATCCAGCTTGACTGAAAGTGTGTGCATTTAGTTACCTAATGCATTCTGGCTGATAATATAGAACTAGATATCCAATGGGTCTTAGCCAGGATTTCCACAAAAACATCAAGGAGCAGATTTGCATGCAGTATCCAGCAAGACCACCAGGTCTAGAGTCTGTGAGGCGTGATGTCAGCATATGCAGCAATTTTAGAATCCAGGGGACATCACCTTCCTTGATTTCCAGCAGCTCTCAAGAAGTATTGGATTTATTCTTAGCCAGAAACCCTTTATTCTTGGCTTTATTTTATCCTTCCTCCTAGGAATGATAAACTGTGGGATGAAAGGGTTGAACGTAGGCCAGATGCCTACAGAATTATAAAAAAGTAGAATAGCAACAATTTTACTGACTGTGGAGGTATTTTGTATTGAGTGAAAAGAGTGATATTGGTAAAGTACTTTGTAAGATGTAACCTGGTAATAAGAAAAGGTAAATAACCTTTTCTCTGATCTCTCTCCCCCTTAAATTGTTTCTAGGTGTATTCTAAACTTTTTCAGTTCAATAGAAACATTAGGACTATTGTCAAGTCATAAAATAGTGAAAGAACAAGTTACGCTGCTTCATAAGTAATAAAGATGCCACACAAAACCTGCAGGCTCTAGCATGGTGTGCAGTTGATGTTGGATTGTGGAAAGCATAGACAAACCGTGCATAAGGGAATTCATTACTGAGTGAGGTGAATTATTTTGTTTTTCTCTGACATAAGCTTTTCTATATTAAACTTTAGGGTTCCAAGGCTTACAAATTAGCTAGTACTTTGGACAATATCCCTCAGGTCCTCAATGATCTCACCTTAAGCATTTTTCTTCCAATTAGGCATGAGTTCTGAATACCTGGCACTGTTATGCATGATATTATAGGTACCATTATTGTGTATGATCACATTTGATTTTGTAAGAACCTTTGAGATAGGTTGCATTGTTGTCCATCTTTTAAAATGAATAAACTTCAATTAAGAGAGGTAAGCCTGAGATGACCCAAGATCTTGAAGCTGGGACGTATCAAGATAAGTCAGGACACTGACATCCCCAAAGCCTTGTTTCCTTATTTGTCCATATCTTCAGATTAACTGAACAACTTGCCTTTTCCATGTGAATAAATACACATACATGTTCTTAATCTGAAAAAAAAATGTTTTAGTCTGCCTTTGCTGATACTAATTCTAGCTGAGTTTTCCTTGTCTACTCAGTTTACTAATCTAGAGATGCCAAATTTGTAGCTTGCATTTCACAGTGTTTTTATTCCTTTTCCTTGGCAGACATAGCCAATCAATCATTGCAATCCTCCCTGAGACAGATTAAGCCTCATTATCTTTTCAGCCCATCACTACAGAAAGGCATGGCCAATGGATTGGTATTGGGTCTCAAGTGCAATATCTTCACCATCCCTGTTTTATTTATTTTTGTCTCAGTCATGTCCTCTAGCCAAAGCATACACAACATTTACTGCAATCTCCCCTCAGATATTCATCAATTATGACACCTTTATTTCCAAATATCAGTGGTATTGGTGAACAAGCCTATTTCATGGTACTTTTCACCAAAATTCCGTATTTTAAAATTTAGCATTCATAAGATAAAAGTGATTTATCTGGAATCTTTTTCCAAAACATTCTTTTTTTGATGGACCAGTATTCTTAGACAATGTTATATCTTAACTGCTATTATTGAACAATTTATTCTCATCAGATTTGAGAAATTTTATCTGAATGTTTTACCTTTTTTCTCTTTAAGTAAAATATTTAGTAAATTTAAACACTAGCAAGAATTACTGTATTTTCTTATTAAACATTTCTAAAGTTTATACATTTTTATCCTGCTGCAGCCTTGGTAGTTTAGGCAAAAATGAGCAAGTGGGAAGTTAAACTATACAACTTGTAGTTGCCTTACATATCATGCCATTTAATAGTGACTGGGGTGAAACTAACAAGGAATTTCCTGTTTTTATTTTAAGATAATTGTTGTTGTATAATAGCTAAGTCGTGTCTGACTCTTTGTGACCCCAAGGGCTGCAGCACATCAGGCTTCCCTGTCGTTCACCATCTCCTGGAGTTTGCTCAAACTCATGTCCATTGAGTGGATGATGCCTTCCAACCATCTCATCTTTTCTTGTCCCTTCTCCTCCTGCCTTTAATCTTTCCCAGCATCAGGGTCTTTTCCAGTGAGTTGGATCTTTGCATCAGATGGCCAAAGTATTGGAGCTTCAGCTTCAGCATCAGTCCTTCCAATGAATATTCAAAGTTGATTTCCTCAAGGATTGAGTGATTTGATCTCCTGAAGTCCAAGGGATTCTCAAGAGTCTTCTCCAACACCACAGTTTGTAAGCATCAGTTCTTTGGTGCTCAGCATTCTTTATGGTCCAACTCTTACATCTGTACATGACTACTGATAAAAACATAGCTTTGACTATATGAACCTTTGTTGGCAAAGTGATGTCTATGCTTTTTAATATGCTATCTAAATTTGTCATAAGTTTTCTTCCAAGGACCAAGCGTCTTTTGATTTCATGATCGCAGTCATGGTCCACAGTGATTTTGGAGCCCAAGGAAGTAAAGTCTGTCACTGTTTCCATTTCCTAGATTTTAAAAAAAAAATCAGCAACAAGTTGTGCTTTTATTTTTATACTCATCAATCTAATCTAATTAGGTAATGTCACTTAGCTGATTACATGGAGTTCTTAATTTTAATTTGTGTAACTCTGTGGCCAGTCTTTTTTTGACAGTTCACAGTAATGGAAATGTTGTTTGCTGCTTAACTCACCCAGGTCAAGAGACTGATGTCATTAGGTTTGCTGCTTTTCAGATACAGAAATGCAGCTCTGACCTAATACATCCCTTGAAGTTTACCACCAGGAGTTACAGGAATGAACCAACGGACTCCTCAATGTCAAGAGATTGCCAGTCCCTTGCTTTTAGCATTCAGATTGCCGACTTTACTTACAATCTCATAAAATTGATTCTGAGACAATGACACCTTTACATCAACAAATGGAAATTTGAAGAAATACCCTGCTTGTTTTATCATTATGAAGTAGCTGTATAGAGAATACAGCAGAATAGCTAAATCTGCAAACACTGAGTCCTGGCTCTGTCATTTTTTTACACAACATAACCTTTAGAAAATTACTTAACCTCTCAAGGACTCACTTTTCTCTTCTATTAAATGGGACAATAACAACATCAGCCTTAATGGAATATTGTGAGAATTAAATAAGACAATTTAAAGGAAGCATTTCTAAGAGAGCATGGTAAATATTGTTTGTAATAAGTTATAATTATCTTTAAGTTCAGGCCAGTCATTTCATTTCATAGTCGGATTTTACTTTCATTCTGCCATTCTATTCATAAAATAACACTAAGATGAAATATATCATATATTACTATATTTAAATTGACATGGATTGATGTTTGTTTTTCCTGGATACTTAATTCTAAAACTTTTTAGTTTGTAAGAGAAATCTTTGTTCATTTTAGAATAAATGTTAACGAAAGGATGAAAATTAAATTTGTTTGTTTTTCCTGGATACTTAATTCTAAAACTTTTTAGTTTGTAAGAGAAGTCTTTGTTCATTTTAGAATAAATGTTAACGAAAGGATGAAAATTAAATTCTTAGTCCCATTATCCAAAGAAAGCCATTATTGACTTTTTTGTCTATAATCTTTGAGTCTCAGATTGTGTATGTATCAGTATATATGTACACTCTTAAAAAATGGAATTATACTCTTCATAATGATTTGGAACTGTTAAAAGGTAAACTGAAGCAACTAAAATGTACCAGGTATTATTTGAAAAAAACACCAATTCAGTTTGTGCAGCACTAAGACAAAAGGGGTTAGAAGCAGCAGTGCCAACAGGACCTAGAAGGATGCTTTTTATAGAGAGGACATGGAAGCAAAGCAGGGGGACTACTTAATTGGCCAAAGCTTAAGCCGTTGGCTTATTTGAGACAGTCTGATTGGCTCTTTGTATTTGGTGGCTCTTAAGTTTTTGTTTCCTGAGATTCCAGCACATTAAGTCTGTCTAGTTTTCCTCGTAGTTTTTGTAGGCTGCCACGGCATTAGAGCCACCCAGTCCAATGGTCTCTGTGTTTAATTACCTGAACAAAAACCATAAACATATTGTGAAAATCTTTGCAAGTTTTATGTATTATTTTACAGCACAATTATTAATGATTGTATAATATTCTATAGTGTAAATATAATGGCATTTTAAAAAATAATCCTATACTTTTGGGCTTTTGAACTGTGGTGTTGCAGAAGACTCTTGAGAGTCCTTTGGGCTGCAAGGAGATCCAACCAGTCTGTCCTAAAGGAGATCAGTCCTGAGTGTTCACTGGAAGGACTGATGCTGAAGTTGGAACTCCAATACTTTGGCCACCTGATGCAAGAGCCTACTCATTAGAAAAGACCCTGATACTGGGAAGGATTGCAGGCAGGAGGAAGGGGTGACGACAGAGGATACGATGGTTGGATGGCATCACTGATTCAATGGACATGAGTTTGAGCAAGCTCTGGGAGATAGTGAAGGACAGGGAAGCCTGGCATGCTGCAGTCCATGAGGTTGCAAAGAGTTAGGCATAACTGAGTGACTGAGCAACAATATTGTTGGACATTTGGTGTTTGAATTATTGCTCTTCTTATCTGTTTTCATATAGTTACAAACTTCTCTGCATTGAGTATTTCTTATGCTTATATCATTGTGCATATTTAAATGATTTCTTTGGAATGAATTCTTAAATATAGAATTATGTGCTGAAAGAGTATGTCCATTTTAATGTTTTAATTAAAATGATTTTTTATAAAGGATTATACTGTCATCCATCCAGTCATTTCCAATCCATCTACCTAGTTCTGTACCTGCTTCCTCACCAATGATTCTTTTGCTACCCTGCCCAGGATATAAACCTATAGTCTCTACCTGCCTCTATCACAAAAATGGATGCATATATGATACATGTACTGCTTTCCATCTTCTTTCGAAGCTATATCTAATTATTATTTAAGCCTGCATGCAATTCTACTCTTTGGCTGGATGGCTGGTTTTGTTTTTTGCTATGACAAAGAATAGTGTAATAATTATCAGCACCAACATACATTATTTGTACTTTCTCAGTGTATCTGTTGAATAAAATTCCTAGAAATGGAACTTCTGAGCAAAAAATATATGAATTTGTAATTTTTTAAAAAGTATTTGTTAAAAAATTCTTAAAGAGATGGGAAAGCCAGACCACCTTACCTGTCCCTAAGAAACCTGTATACAAGCCAAGAAGCAACAGCTAGAACCAAATATGGAACAACAGACTGGTTCCAAATTGGGAAAGGAGAACAAGGCTGTATATTGTTACCCTGCTTATTTAACTTCTATGCAGAGTACATCATGGGAAACTCTGGGCTGGATGAAGCACAAGCTGGAATCAAGATTGCCAGGAGGAATAGCAATAACCTCAGATATGCAGATGACACCACCCTTATGGCAGAAAGTGAAGAACTAAAGAGTCTCTTGATGAAATTGAAAGAGGAGAGAGAAAAAGTTGGCTTAAAGCTCAACATTCAGAAAACTAAGATCATGGCGTCTGTTCCCATCAGTTCGGTTCAGTTCAGTCACTCAGTTGTTTCTGACTCTTTGCGACCCAATGAATCGCAGCATGCCAGGCCTCCCTGTCCATCACCAACTCCCGGAGTTCACCCAAACCCTTCTCCATTGAGTCAGTGATGCCATCCAAACATCTCATCCTCTGTCGTCCCCTTCTCCTCCTGCCCTCAATCTTTCCCAGCATCAGGGTCTTTTCAAATGAGTCAGCTCTTTGCATCAGGTGGCCAAAGTATTGGTGTTTCAGCTTCAACATCAGTCTTTCCAATGAACACCCAGGACTGATCTCCTTTATGATGGACTGGTTGGATCTCCTTGCTGTCCAAGGGACTCTCAAGAGTCTTCTCCAACACCACAGTTCAAAAGCATCAATTCTTCAGCGCTCAGTGTTCTTTATAGTCCAACTCTAAATCACTGCAGATGGTGACTGCAGCCATGAAATTAAAAGACGCTTACTCCTTGGAAGGAAAGTTATGACCAACCTAGACAGCATATTAAAAAGCAGAGACATTACTTGGCCAACAAAGGTCTGTCTAGTCAAGGCTATGGTTTTTCCAGTGGTCATATATAGATATGAGCATTGGACCAGAATGAAAGCTGAGCGCCAAAGAATTGATGCTTTTGAACTGTGGTGCTGGAGAAGACTCTTGAGAGTCCCTTGGACTGCAAGGAGATCCAACCAGTCCATCCTAAAGGACATCAGTCCTGAGTGTTCATTGGAAGGACTGATGCTAAAGCTGAAACTCCAATACTTTGGCCACCTGATGGGAAGAACAGACTCATTTGAAAAGACCGTGATGCTGGGAAAGATTGAAGGCAGGAGGAGAAGGGGATGGCAGAGGATGAGATGGTTGGATGGCATCACCGACTCAATGGACATGAGTTTGGGTAAACTCAGGGAGTTGGTGATAAACAGGAAGGCCTGGCATGCTGTGGTCCATGGGGTCTCAAAGAGTCGGACACAACTGAGTGACTGAACCGAACTGAATTCTTTTTTTCTTTCTGTGCTTTATTTTCCTCTTTCATTTAATCCTCTATTTCCCTTTGTGTGTCTTCTATAATTTTTATTTTCTCTTTGTCTCCCTCTAATTATTTCATTTCTTGAATGACTTTGATTTATTCTTATAATTCTTTTATGAGCTCTGCCAGATCATATTTCATCTTCTCCTTCTGTCTTAGCATTTCATTTCTGAGATCTTGTGTTTCCGCCTTGGGCACATCCTGTCTCAGGATAGGACAGGGGTTGGGGGTGGGGGAGGATTGGGAGAGTAGGGTGGGGGAAGAGTCCAGGATATTTTTTCAGTCTTTCTGATTTTATACCATAGACATTCTCCTTTATTATATATGGAGACTGCTTTCTACAAATGTGCCCCTTCTGTGTGATTGTGTGTGTGTGTATGTGTACCTCTTCTACTGTGAATAATTAGTCAGCCATATTTCTGCATCTCAGGGTGTGCGTCTCACCTTCTGAATGCACTCTTGCTTCCTGAGGCCTCTTGGTCTTAGCCCCACTTGTCTCTGCAGTCTCTCTGTGTTTCTTTTCAGAGAGACTGTCACTGCAGTCTCTCTCTGTGTTTCTGTGTTTGTTTTCTTCCATGGCACCCTTGCCTGATCACAATCCTTACAGAAGTTTTAAAGTCTTCAGATTATACTTCTCACTTCCTTCTGCTAAAAATGAACCTTACAGAGTATTCTTTTTTCATTGTCTTTGTTGCTTTTACATGCATTCCTGGAGGAGACAGGGACAATTCTGGTTTAGACAATTATGTTTATTATATTAGAAGTCCAAACTGATATTTTCCTAATTATTTAGTCAGAATTACCTTGACAAATATTTTTTAACATCTTGGTAGTATGAGTTTAGAGTAAGTTATCAGTTCATTTGAAAATCAGTGTTTTTAAATTGATTTGAATCCAACAATGGAATATTAAAAAGCCATAAAAAGAATGAAATTGAGTCATTTGTAGAGACATAGCTAGACCTAGAGATTGTCATATGGAGTGAACTAAATCAGAAAGAGAAAAATAAGTATTATGTCGATGCATATATGTGGAATCTAGAAAAGTGGTAGTGATTATCTTACTTATAAAGCAGAAATAGAGACACAGATATAGAGAATAATCATGTGAATACCAAAGGGCAAAGGAGTGGTGGTGGGATGAATTGAGAAATTGGGATTGACCTGTATATACTACTGTGTATAAAATAGATAAACTAATGAGAACTGACTGGCACCAGAACTCCCTGTGTTCTGTGGTTTTCTGTAGGAAGGGTATCAATAAAAGAGGTGACATACGTATGCATGTGGCTGATTCACTTGGCTATACAGCAGAAACTGACAGAGCTGTGTAAAGTAACTATACTCCAATTAAAAAAAAATAAAGTCAGTTGCAAAATTTCTAGCAAGGAAAGCCATCCTTCTTGCCTTTTTGACTGCAAATATATAAAAGGAACTTTTATAATAGGATCCACATCTAAATAAGGGCAGTGGCTTAAGTTCCATTTGATTTTAAAATCTTGGTTATTCTTTCCTTGAGGACAGAATAACTGGAAGAAAATATAATTTTAGTACCAAAAGAACAATATTCAAATTTTAAGAGCTTATTAAAAATAGAAGTGGTTAAAAGTTGACATTTTCTTCTTAGGATGAGATCCCTCAGACACTGAAATTTTGCAGTATTTTTGCTCAAGAACTTTAGTGTAGCTTGAGGTTTGTCGTATCACTTGAAGACCTGAATATGTTTCACTGTGTTTGGCCTCTAAGTGTATAGCTTGGACAAATCAAGTTTAAATTATTTAGATAGAAAATAGAGTAATTTTTTGTCATATCTCCAAGTAGGGTGTAAATGTTGGCCTAGTTTTCTCCACATGAATTATCCATCTTGTGAACTTCTTATTACAGTTATACAGACTTTTATTGCTTCTCAAATAACAAGGCTATGGTGCCTAAATAGCCTAGTTTTATATAATATTTAGAATGAACAATGGGGACTTTCTCCTTTCTTTGAAAATATGGTTTCTTTTAAAGTGTTTGAGAACCACTAGAATGGTGAAAACTATTGGAAGTTTGTTAGATCTGATTTTTGATTCTTGAATACATCTGACCTATGAAACAAAAGTTATTTTGCTGATAGAGAAGGAAATTATGTAATTAAGCTTTCATTTGTTTCATGGTCCTTCATGATACAGTGCTGTTCATGTTTCTGTCTTCTATTGCTCCCAAGTTTAGTACAATGTGAATGGGAAATTAGGAGTATAGAATTTTCCTAGTTGATTCAGTCTGAGGCTCTAAACACTTAATGCCATTTTTCGCACCCGATGATAAACACTACAGAGGAAATGCAGGGCTAACTGAGACAGCTGTATTTATTCATTACTGGCCCTCAGTCTCGTCTCTGTGAAGGGTCTTTTAATTATAGCTAACCTCATCTAGCCACAAGCTATTTTTTGATGACACAGATTCTAAGAAGAAAAACACATGAGTAACTTTAGAAGATCATAAACCTTTTCATGTACTTTTTCATCTTGACAAACAACTCGACACCCCAACTATTGGATGATTTATCTCCTAGTTTCTTTTGTATTAACAAAGCCAGCCAAAGCAGTCCTTTCAGTAGCTATATTATGTGATTGTTTAGGTCAAATACATATTCAAATATTTTTTTTCCACGCCTGTTTACTCTTCATCCTTTCAAGACAATTGGAGCAAGTTGAGGAATAAAATTATGACAAAATGAACCTTTTGGAAATAGCTTGGAACATGGCCATATTTTTCAATGACTGCATATTTAATACCTGGAACTTATGGAAGACCAGGTGTTCCTGATCAGGTCAGGCTTGGTATCTTAGAAGGTGAATTGTGGTCAATATCCTAAGAATACAGATAGGCAAAGGTCCCATAAGATGAGTCTGGGTCAAATTCCATAGAAAACCAAAGGTGATCAAATATAGTCACTGCATTCCAAGGGTAAGACCCAGGCCAGAATTCATCAGACTCAAGCCTCAGACTCTGCAATAGATCTTAGATTAGAAAGAACAGACAGAAAATTAAATTGGATTCTTCATATTTATGAATGAAACAGAAGTATCTGCAATTCACCTTTATTGGTTGTAGCTACCTCTTGTGTGTTAAGGTTGGGCTGCGTTAAGATATTACTGGGAGATATTATTCTTTGGGGCCCTCCCATAAATAATTGTAGCCACTTGAGGGTCTTGGCATATCCCAGAAAACACAAAGGTGAAGTTGATCTGCAAAAATCTGGAAAATGCTGTCATGAAGTGAAGAAAAGGGGCAGGTAGCATCTTAAGCTCTTCTCTGAGAAGTATGCTGTAACTCTGTTTTGTGAGAATCCTGGAAAAACTCTCCCTGGGAGAGGAGGCTTCAGATGCCCATTTTTTCTGGAGTCATGTGTTCTTTATGATACTCAGTGCAAACTGACCTTCTAGGGTTTTTTCTTTTTTTAAGAAGATATGTGTCTTTCATGACACAAAAGCCCTTAAGAAGATCACTGTGACCCATGCAATAAGTTATTTTTCATGGAACACTGAAAGTTGATTTTGCCACTCTCCATCTTCTAGTTCTCATTGTATATGCATACCTCTGTTCACTGTTTGCCTTTGGGTGGGTCCTCCCATCTTTCTTCTGTTCTTTTACACTGCCAAAGAATTTTGAAACTCAAAGAGGGCTTCGTAATCAGGGAGCAGCATTTTATAGATGTCAGAACTGCTTGAGAGGAGATCCTTAATCAAGGTCAGACAGAACTGTGTGAAAGAGCTGAAGGGACCATCTCTTGATTGTACCCTGCCGCTTCTTGAACATCAAAACAAATACGGGAAATTTTAGTTTTTCTTACAGTGCTCAGTTCCAGTCTCTCTCTTCTGTAGAGCCATTTCTGTGTTGCAAGGGCACTGATTTGAATCCAGGCTACACTGCCTGCTTGCTCTATGATCATGGGCAAGTTCTTTTATCTCCATTGTTTCAGTGACCTAAGTGGTAAAATGGGGAAAATAATAGCTCCTAGAGTTGTTAAGAATAAGTTAATATTCATGAGGCACTTAGAGTAGTTCCAAGCTGAAGCAAGAGTTCAATAGGCAATAGCTGCCATTATTATAATTGTCTGTGTCAGTCACTCTTTCTCTCTTAGTTATTAGTTTTCATGAATACCACCTAGGTAGCACTTACTTATTTTTTAGCTCTTTTATTTAGAATGTTAGTTTGTTCCAGTTTCTTCTTGGCAGGGCAGACACTTACAACATTTAAAGGTACATAAAGAGCTCCTCAGAATATGTGTTTAGGATGGATTTAGGAGTAGTGGGTAAGAGAAAGAATATTTTGCATTACTACCAGGGCCACTATGTAAGATGCTGCTGGATACTTTCGAACCATGTCACTATTGGTACCTAATGATATGAATAGTAATTACTCTTAGCCCTGAATTCTAGACAACATTTTACTAAGACTCCTTTTTGTTGTTTAGATCCTAAGTTGTGCCGAACTCTTGCAACCCCATGGACTGTAGCCCCCCAGGCTTCTCTGTCCATGGGATTCTCTGGGCAAGAATGCTGGAATGGGTTGCCATTTCCTTCTGCCATTCCAGACCCGGGGGCTGAACCCATGTCTTCTGCATTGGCTGGCAGGCAATTCTTTTACCACTGAGTCACCAGGGAAGCCTGCTAAGACTCATTTTTAATGCGTGTTCTTGGCCTCATATTAGAATTGCTTGGTAACCTTTGTTTTTAATTGAGACATAACTGATATTTAACACTATTAGTTTTAGGTGTACAACAGTATGGTTTTATATATGTATATGTTATGAAATGATTCCAGGTCTAGTTCACAGTTGACTCTTGAAACACATGGGTTTGAACTGCATAGATCTACTTACACATAGATTTTTTTCAATAGCTGTATTGGAAAATTTTTTTGAGATTTCTGACAATTTGAAAAAGTTTATTGATGAAACATATAGCTTAGAAATGTTGAAACAATTAAGGAAAAACTATATCATGGATTCATGAAATATATGTAGGTATATATATAACATATAGTTATATGTTAATCTACTGTTTATGCTATCAGTAAGGCTTTTAGTCAACAGTAGGCTATTAGTAATTAAACTTAATGGGAGCAAAAATTAAATGTGGATTTTCCACTGTCTTGGGTTGGGGGAAGGGGGCCGGCACCCCTAATTGCTGTTTTTTTCAAGGGCTAGTTGTATATCCATCACCACACATAGTGTCCATTTTCTCTCTTGTGATGAGACTGGGTTTTTATTTTCAGTCTGTCTGCAAAAATCTATGTTTTTATTAGGAACAAAAAAGATATGTAGGTGAGAAAGATAGAGGGCAGTGAATTAAAGAAACAACATTTGTAGATAGAAATATAGATATTTTAGCCATTTTGCCTTAATGTGCTAAAGAAATTCCTACCAGTATATAGGATGATAGGGAATGTAACTTCTACTGTGTTGCCCATGGAGCTCACCCTTACTTTCTTTTAATATTAAGACTATAAAACTTGTATTTACAAACAGTAAATGCAGAGGTTGCATAATAAACTCTTGGGTCATAGTTGCTTGTTTATTCATTCAACAAATTATTTATTGAATGTCTATTATATACAAGACCTCGTTTGAAGACACAGCCTAAACCATATTGTTTTTCTGCACATCTGAAATTAAATACAGTATTACAGATGTAGAATATGAATTAAAAGGATAATGAGACCAATGTATTAACAGTAAATGGGTATGTATTGAGAGCCTTTGTCTTTGGACACTATGCTTTGTGTTGCATATTTATTTATTAGCTCATGTCATTCATACAACTTTGTAAGGGTGGCTTATTTTGCCCATTATAAAGATGAGGAAACCAAGGAAGAAAGCTGTAGAATTACTTACTTAAGGTTACACAAATAATAGGTAGAATCAGGATTTTAGCCCAGATCCTCTGATTTTGTTGTTGTTGTTGTTGAGTGACTTTTTACACACAGATCTGGTAAATGTGTAGTCAAATAAGTTGGTTATATTTGTGGGTCTGTGTGTATATAAGTCACTAAATACTTGACTTTTTTACCTTGGCCTATACATCTAGCCAGTGCTTCCCAGGTGGCACAGTGGTAAAGAAACCCCTTGCCAATGCGGGAGGTGCTGGTTTGATTCCTGGGTTGGGAAGATCCCCTGGAGGAGGAAATGGCAAGCCACTCTAACATTCTTGCTTGGGAAATCCCATGGACAGAGGAGCCTGGCAGGCTACAGTCCATGGGGCCGGAAGAGTCAAACACAACTTAGTGACCAAGCCACTACCACAAAACACTTGAGTTGGTATACCACAATATTGTATTCGGGTCATACCTAAAGTCTATCTTCATCTTTTGTGTTTTTATTTAACTTTTCCTTTATTAATAACTTTACAATTAATTGACCAGTTACTTGGCAGCCAAGTTAACTAAAATTAAGAATTGAATAAAAAAATAAGAGAACATAAAATTTAATAAGAGAACATTAAATACCTGAAGCCTGTCTACAGATGATGGATCATAACAATTATTTCATTGAGGTCTATAACTAGATAAGTTGGGCAAATGAATGAAGCAGCATTTGGAGAAAAATCTAGACAACAGTAAATGCTTGTGTGCAAATGGTGCAATAGAAAGAGATGAGCAAGACAGATGGATACTAATGGGAGTAACTGTGCAAATAAAATACAGAAAAATGTGAATAGCCAGTTCATGGGTCCAGTGAGTAAAATGGCAATAGTAGATGGCAGGAAGATATTTTTTAAAAAAAGAGGAACTTCAATAACTGGATGTACTAGGTTATTCAAATGTGTGAAATGCTGGACAATTATGGGAATGCTGAAGAGTTCTCTTTCTCTGTCCTCACTTTCCTTTGTTTTGACATTAATACTTCCATTTAATATAGGGGGTAAACTCTGTGTTTTATGGCTCTGTAGAATCATGGAGTTGAGTTTGAACTGAACTTTGCCACTGATGTGGCAGTATAGACACATTATTTAAACCTTTTGGATCTCCACATCTGTGTAAAATGGAGGTGAAAATTTTTCCCATGTTGCTGTTATGTAAATGTGAGAGGAAGAAATGAAGCACAGAATGTAATATATCTATTGTTGATGCCAGGCACATAATGGATGGACAGTAGTGAGAGGTGATTACAATTATTATACTCAAGTTGTCAAGCTAACTCCCTGCCCTTTCAGCCTTCACCTAGTCTCCTTATTGAAAGGCTTTGGCCAATACTAATGGGGGAGGGGCTGGAAAGTAATAGGTCAAAGTGTTGTATTTTGATGAATTTCTCTAAAGATTTATTTATCCATTTGGACTCATTAAGTCTCTGGACTACCCAAGTTATTGAAATATGTGGGTAGAAAGAAATAAAAGTAGAAAAAAGAAAGAAAATGAAGTTGCTCAGTCATGTCCAACTCTTTGCGACCCCATGGACTATATAGCCTGCCAGGTTCCTTCATCCATGGGATTTTCCAGGCAAGAATACTGGAGTGAGTTGCCATTTCCCTCTCCAGTGGATCTTCCTGACCCGGAGATCGAACTCCGGTCTCCCACATTGCATGCAGACTCTACCATCTGAGCAACCAGGGTATCCTGAAATATCAGTAGTCCTTAAGCTAAACGTTAAGTTTGAGAAATAAAATTGATTGAACCACATGCATTATTGTTCCCTGAGAAATAGTTAACATGGTAGTGCTAAGATGACTTTTATTTGAATCTCTTATTTTCTGCTCACTGCCTGCTCATTTTCTGAGCCCCTGGATAAGTTATATAATTTCTTTGAGCCTCCCTCCCCATCCCGGAAGATCCCAGAGGAACCAGAGAACAAATTACCAACATCTGTTGGATCATCGAAAAAGCAAGAGAGTTCCAGAAAAATATCTACTTCTACTTTACTGACTATGCCAAAACCTTTGACTGTGTGGACCACCACAAACTGTGGAAAATTCTGAAAGAGATGGGAATACCAGACCACCTGACCTGCCTCTTGAGAAATCTGTATGCAGATCAAGAAGCAACAGTTAGAACTGGACATGGAACAACACACTGGTTCCAAATCGGGAAAGGAGTACATCAAGGCTGGTAAGAAGCCTCTTCCTGACTCGGCCAGTATCCTCTTACGGTGTCCTTCCATGGTGGAAGGAGCTAGAGATCTCGGTGGAGTCTCCTTTGAAAGGCACTAATCTCATTTATGAGATTTCTACCTGCATGACCTAGTCACCCTCAAAGGCCCTACCTCCTGTTACCATCAACTTTATTTATTTGTTTGGTCAATTAATTAGGCTGCATGGAGTCCATTGGGTCTTAGTTGTAGCACATGGGGTCTTTCATTGAGGAGCATAGATTCTCTGGCTGTGGCATGCAGGCTCAATAACTGTGTTGCTTGGGCTTAGTTGCTCCACGACATGTGGAATCTTGGTTTGCCAACCAGGGAGTGAACCCACGTCTCTGCATAGCAAGGTGGATTCTTGACCACTGGACCACCAGAGAGATCCCACCATTAACTTTAGAATTTAGAATTTCAGCATATGAATTTTGGAGGGACACAAACATCCAGACCATAAATGATGTGAATTACTAGAGTGGTGTCTGGTTCATAGTAAGCATTCAAAACATAAGTAGGCAAAGTTTGGTAAAATTGTGTTTCTCATTTCTCATCTTGTCTCTAACTCTGGGGTTGATAATAGTGATGATGATGATGAAAATAATTTATTGAGACTGAGACTTCACTAAGTAATGCTTTTAAGTGCATTATATCACTTAATCCTCATAGAAACCCTGTGTATAGGATAGTATTATTAATCCCCATTTTATAGATAATAAAACTGAGATTTAGAGGAATAAAGTAATTTGACCAAGTCATGCAAATAGCAGAGCCACTATTAGAATCCAAGAAGAACACAGTGCTTCCACTCAATCTTAGGAAGCATCCATTATATTCCACAGAGAAGGAAATGGCAACCCACTCCAGTACTCTTGCCTGGAGAATCCCATGGACGGGGGAGCCTGGCAGGCTACAGTCCATGGGGTCACAAGAGTCAGACACAATTTAGCAACTAAACTACCACCACCATTATATTCCACAGGCAGAGTGAGTCACTCCAGCTTACTTACTGAAATATTAGCTGTACTTTAGTACCATAGAGTGATAGTCAGATATGAATTTGTGCCTCATATTGAAGAGGACCCTCCTAGGGTTATTATTTTCAATGCTATTAAAATTCTACTAAATCTATAGCATCAGATATTAATTTTTAGAATTTCTTTACCTGACTGATGACCAGTTCTGTGGACTAGAGTCACACACTGAAAAACTTTCCATTTCCTTTTAATTCTATATTTAAATATAGCTGACCCTTGACCAACATGGGTTTGAACTGTGTGGATTCACTTACATGCAGATTTTAATAGTAAATACTTCAGTATGAAATGATCCACAGTTGGTTGAATCTATGTATACAGAGGAACCTTGAAGTCTGTAGACTGACTATAAATTATACTCAGATATTCAACTGTGTGGAGATTCAGCACCCCTAACCTCAAGCATTGTTCAAGGGTCAACCGTACTATCAAGCCATTGTGCTTCGTTGTAAAAACCATTCAGTATATAAATGTTCAGTATTTCCATATGGGTGATACAGGACAGAGATGTTTTATCCCAAAAGTAAAATATGTATTTCCAAATCATCAGTTTTATTTGAAATAGAATCTGAAATATTTCATAAAGGAGGAAGGACTACATAACCTTTGGAAATGGCCTTCACCTCTCTACACTACATTTTTCTTTCCTATTAGAAAGAATGGATTGAAATGGGTCTGTATGCAAACTTGAAATTCTAGGACTTCTCTTGCAAAAAAGTTTTGATTCATGTACTGTGACTATTTTGGAATAAGAACTCTCAACAGAAAAAAAATGTAGTCTAGACTTTTATTTAAAAATTCATTCTAAAATATTCTCCAGATTTAATGACCTACCAAAAAAATTTGGAGATGTTGCAGGGGAGTTTAAAGAGTGGGCCTGAGGGGTAAAACAGTCTGAATAGAACCGTCTATATTGCAGTAAAGAGCCTGATAAATATTTTACCTTGTAGAGAGATTTTCATCTTAAAGGCAGTTAACCCTAATTAACTTCTAATTTAATGGATTATCAGTCAATATGATAAAGTGAAATAAAAAATTCTAATGTCTTGCTCCTGTGAAAAGGGAATGCTTGGAAACTGGAGGATTTGGGGACGTAAAGCCCTGATAGCATTACTTAGACAAACCCTTCACATCTGGAAGTACACTTTTGAAGTCAATTCATTCAATCACTCACTTAGTCTCATTAATTTAGAAGTATTCCAGTATTTGTTGGAAATACCTGCTTTGTACACAATCCATGGTCAATGGAGAAAACAGATATATCAATCATTGTAATATAGCTATTTAAATACCAGAATAAAGCTAAATGCAGGGTTCTTAGTGAGGAAAAGTGTTAGTCGTTCAGTTGTGTCTGACTCTTTGAGACCCATGGACTCTGGCCCGCCAGGCTCCTCTGTCCAGGGAATTCTCCAGGCAAGAATACTGGAGTGGGTAGCCGTTCCCTTTTCTAGGGGATCTTCCTGACCCAGGGATTGAAACTGGGTCTCCGGTATCACAGGCAGATAAGCCACCAGGGAAGCCCCTTAGTGAGGAAAAGGACATCTGAATTAGCTGTCATTTAGCTGGTAAAGATTGTGAAATTATTACCAGGAAACCTCATGCTTGAATTAGGTTTCGAAGATTAATCAGAGTTAGCCTAGACTACTGCTAGTGAGCAATTATTAGTTGAGTGACAGCACTGTTGGAGAAGGAAGTCATGAGTCATTGGAATGCATGGAATTTGTGGAATATGCCTTATGTATAGGGTACTTTTGATCATTATGACTCTGGAGCCACATACATCTGAATCATCTGGAGGTACAGCTTAAATACAATATATACACTTCTGGGTCTCAGTCTACACCCACTGTGATCAGAATACAGGCTATGGTTAAGAGAGCTGGCTTTATAAATAAGCATTGCAACTCAGTGAATGTTATATATGATAAAAATTTAAGAACCACTGACATAGATTTTATATTAGAAAGTGATTGAAGGTGAAGAAGAATTAGCAAGGGGCCAGGTCATGACAAGATACTAAGAATTTTGCCTTGATTTTAGTTGAAGAGTTACTTTATGTGCATTTTATCTTGCTAGTGCATTGAAACTGTTGATTGTCCACACGATTAACTTCAGATACGTTTACTTTCAGATTTGGCTGTGGCAGGAGTTGTGAGTCTTCTGTATGAAATGTTGGATTGCAAATTAGATGTTTAAAAGTTAGGATGACTCTACTTTTGGGTAAATAGCTAACTTCCAAAATTAAACCTCTAACTATTTTTATTCTAGTCTCCAAACCCAGCTTCTCTGGCTGGTCACTAGAGATCTCATGCCAAGGAGAACACAGTTAACAATTCTCAAAGTTATGCATTAACTTCACCAGGTTCTGTCCATTTACCCGTCCCTGCTACTCAACCACCAATCCTGCCAGCCAGTATTCATATTTGTGGGTCTTATCACAGGACAGAACAGGTGGGAAGGAGGATATAAAATGACAACTGTTTAAAGGAGGCAAAACCCTGAAGCTTCACCCAGATGGTTCCCAGGAGTGATCAGAAGCCCTGCTGTAAATTGTTCAGAATGCAAGCTGATTGCTTTCTACTTATTCTTGTTAGTTTCAAAATATGACCTTTACTCTCAATGTGAATCCACTACTTTAAAATTATTTTTATACACTTCTTACGTATATCATCATGACTTTTTCCCACTATGAAAGGAATTGTTTTTTATCCTTTGGTAAGATGTGAGATTGTATTTAAGAAATCATATCTCAAACTCTACAAATTATAGTGCACTTTGAGGGACACACTAAAAGATTAATGTTTTGATTATAAAAATATAAACAAATTTCTGTGTCTAAATTTTCTGGAAGTTTTGGTCCTCTGTTGAATATTATAAAACCTCCAGTCTTTCATTTTACTTTCAATTTTTTTTTTTTTTGATAGGAAGGAATTCCAAAGTCCTAGGACTGTCTGTCTATCTATAGGTCACATCAAATGGGAAAAGATATTTGTACTTCGATTAAGTATCATTATTTCAGTGGTTTCATGGTATATCTCAAAACCAGCTCTATTTATGTTTGCCCATTCAGAAGACTCAGAGCCTTCAGCTTAGGATTTAGAAATTGATGGAAACTTATTTAAGAAACAAGATACTGGTATTTCCAGGTGGTGCAATGGTAAAGAATCTGCCTGCCAATGCAGGAGATGCAAGAGACATGGGTTTGATCCCTGGGTTGGGAAGATCCTTGGAGTAGGAAATGGCAACCCACTCCAGTATTCTTGGCTGGGAAATCCCATGGTAGAGGAGCCTGGTGGGCCACAGCCCATGGGTCTCAAAGAATTGGATGCAACTGAGCATGTATGTGTACTATATTAATGATAAAAAAGAAAAACCTTAATTCAGGTGGATCCAAATTTGATTCTTGGGCTCGTTAGCCACTGATAAGGACATCTTATTCATCAATTGATGCTGCTTTTAGTTATCTTCATGCTGTAATTAAGTACCTTTGAACTGGACCCATTCATCCCTGAGGCAGGTTAGTGTTACTTGCATTTGAATTGCCTCCTTAATTCAGTTCAGACATCAGTTTTCAATTTCCCAATTCTTTTGCTGTTTAAATTAAACAAATTAGAGATGAATAATTACTGGCTCTGTTCCTATAGTAACAAGTGTCACATTCTGACAACTTCAGAAATAAGGTTGGTTATTTTGAGCTGTCTTTGTTTACACTCTTCAAAAGCAAAGCTAGGCTATCTGTTTTATTTTCTGTTTATTAGTCAATAATTCCTAAATAGGAGATAAAATCAGAGTAACCTGAAGGATAAATTAGGGCTCAAAAAAGGTGGTTTTAAGATTGGCTTGTATATTAACTTTAGACCATGGTGGTTTAGATATAGAATTTCTTCTGTAACTTTGAGGCAGGTGTTGCAGGTCTTAAGCTTTTCACTTGAATTAAATGTGGTGACAGCAACAGGACCATGGGAGGTATTTATTCTACTAAACTTGCAGCTAATAGTTATTAAGTACTTAAAGTGTGTCAACACTGTGATAGGAGCTGGGGATCCAAGTTATGTGGAGAAATGCAGTTTCTGTGATGATTTTACATGAGAAGTCTGGATTAGGTGGAGCACATTTTCTGCTTGGACTGCAGCAAGATTCCAACTCAAAACTTGCCAGGGAAGTTTTTGAATAAAACTTCCACTATCTTACCTAAAGATCAAGGGTCAGGGAAGAACAGTGACAATCCTTGCTGTTATCGTTGTGCTGAAGTGTGAAATGGAGTATTTCCTGCCATAGCAGCAAACAAGGATGTCACAGTCATGGGTGATTCTGGCCCTCCACATATGATTTCCTGAGCCCTCAGGGCACCCAGGAAGGAGGATACCAGCACAATCTGGCAGTCATCAGGTTGCAGCCACTCCCTGTGAGGAAGGATGCTATCCCCAGATAGTTGACATGCATATGAAAGGAATGATTTCAATGAACCCAGACTCTTGCATCTTCCCATACATGGAAAGTGCCAAATTCCTTAACTTGGGACATCTGGTTTTCTACTGAACAGTATTCTTTTGATGTCCTATCTGCCCTTTGTTGCAAAACTTCTGTATAACCTGGCTCCTCCCCTGGCCTTGTTGGAGCAATTCTTTCAGGGTTCCTTGAGATGCTGTCTCCCAGTCTTGAAGTCCTAAAAATTCCCACTGAATAAAACAGAACTCTCAACTTTTAGGTTGTGACTGATTTTTAAGCTGTCAGAAGGAAAGGCTATACACTGACCTGTGATAGGGTAAGATTGGAATTTAGCGTTGTTGTCTTTGCAGGAGGTTAAGATTCATTCTTAATCTCAAAAGGAAGTTAGTTGTGTCACTCATATTGAAAATTGATGTGTGTGGGGTAGGAGAAGGGCAGGAGAGAAAGAAATTTATGTGTGTGAAGGCTTATATAAAATATATTTATGTTTTATACACTTTTTCAAATAATATGCACATACACAGTCAATCCTGCAATAACATGACATATGCATTTCTAAAAATCACCACATTATGTAAATTTCACAAAAACAACCACAGGCCTTGTGGGAAAAATGGAGTTAGAGATACAACACTCAAATACTTTGACACATTCAAAGAAGACAGGAACCTAGTACAAATGATAACACACTTTTACACATGGTAATGGGTAAAGAAATATGTAAATACTATAATAAATATGGTACTTTACCTTGAAAAAGACCTGAAGTTTGCTAGTGGAAGTGAGTGTCAGAAGGATTGCAGCTTGTGAGTTATTGCAGAATGAGAGAATGAAGATAATCTGAAATTGGACAGAAAATTTTAACTCTTGATGTCAATAGGTATGATTCATAACACACTGAAGTTGCTGGTAAATATTTGAAGTGTGTGCATGTGTGTATTTGTTGTATTCTTGCATAGCTCAATTCAGCTGAGTGCAGTATTCTATAGATGAAATTGTGCAGAAGAAAATGTAAAATTTGATTTATGCTTGAATTGTTTTGTAATACATGAATATATGAATTTTACTGGAATAAATTTGTGTTTCATAATAAGCATGATATATGTGGAAGTCATATCTCCATTTTCTCTCAAAGTATCTGACCTGGATCTTTATTTTGGTACTCACATTCTGCTTATAATTGAATTGTTTATACATATCATTTCTTCAATTAGTTGGCAAACTCTGTGGGGGGAAAGGGTATCTCTGATGTAGCTTTGATTTCTATAGTATCTAGTGAGATTACTTGGGCTTCCCAGGTGGCATGAGTGGTTAGGAACCCACCTGCCAATGTAGGAGATGAGGGTTCAATTTCCTGGGTTGGAAAGATCCCTTGGAGGAGGCCACAGCAACCTACTCCAGTATTCTTGCCTGGAGAATCTCATGGACAGAAGAGTCTGGCAGGCTATGGTCCATGGGGTCGCAAAGAGTTGGACATGACTGAAGCAACTTAGCACACGCACACACACGGGGTTACTTACTCCTGAAATATCATTATAAATACTCGTTGAATGAATAGTGGTAACTCTATGAGATTGAGGCATAGATGAGTAGATTTCAGGAAGGCATTAAAGGAGAGTTTCAAAAAAGAGATAAAATATCTGGGGGTACGTTCTGGGTAGTTGTGTTCATTATAAAGTTGTAGTGAATCTTCAGGACTGAGATGTAGGTATGAAGAAATACACTCAGTGTGCATACTCAGGACACATTGTTAAGTGGCTGTTCACATGTGGTATACTTTTTGATTGCAGTGAAATAATGCGCTCTTTGACAGAAGACAGTGAGTGTCACAGGAGCAGCTTAAACTGCAGGTGTAGGAGGTGAAAATGTTATAGCATCCTTTTGGACAAACACTGGATCTTAAGCTGGTTTCCATGAAGCC
The DNA here is from genome assembly GCF_019320065.1 of Cervus canadensis. Taxonomy (NCBI): domain Eukaryota; kingdom Metazoa; phylum Chordata; class Mammalia; order Artiodactyla; family Cervidae; genus Cervus; species Cervus canadensis. Next base: position 41,907,509 of record NC_057393.1, read on the forward strand.
CAGGAAGCTTCCTAGAATCTTCTCAAAGCTGTTGTGAAGGTGGACAATGAAGACATGACTTTTTAGCACCTTTGCCTTTATTTCAAATTTAGATTATTTTATTTCTCCAAACTATGGTTCCCTGGACAGCAGAGACGTGTTTGCAAGTCATTGGCTGTGGCTTTGGGCAAGATAGTCAGGATAATGGGGATGGTGCATTTTGCCTCATGAGCTCCTGGCTTTCTTAATCTCAAGTAGAATCCTCTCATCTTCCCCCTTTCTTCTCTTTACAACAACAGAACTCCTGCAGTAGAAGGAGGCCTCTCAAGCGTATAACTTGGAGGAGCTGCACATACTTGGTGGGATTTAAGGGTGGTGGCTTAAGGGAAGATATTTGGGCTGCATCAAGTAAAACCCATAAAACTTTAGGCAAGCTCTTCCATTCAAATAGACATGCAGTCAAATCCCCAGTCTTAGGTCTAAAGACTTATAGCTGTTTTCCCATAAGTGGGTATAAATTAGTGTAAAAAGTTCAAAGCACAAGTAGGAGAATATTCTATCTCAAAGACAGTGCTCATTTACAAGAGCCATGATTTTCTGTACAACTGATGAAGCATCTATAAAAATTGCATCAAGTATTGACAGAAGAGAACTTCATAAGATGTACTCGGCTCGGTAATTCAGTGATTGATAATCCAGTTTATAGGTGATTTAGACCTTTAATTTTTCTTATGTTGTCAGTTTTTTTGTCGTTTCCTATACCAGCTATTTGACAGGAATATTCAGGGTAAAAGTTCCTGAGCTGTCAGTCAGTCAGTTTTGTAAACAGTTACAGCTTCATTTAAAGGTTTGAAAGAAGAGGTTGTTGAAACCCTTAAGTAGGATTTAGAGTCATCTGTAGATTTCGTTAATCCATGATCTTTCTCTAGTAAATTGCCATCAAAAAAAAGAAGAATTATTCCATTAGCCCTTCTGAAAATGCAATTCAAATTCTTTGCCCTGGAGAAGGAATAGCATTATCTTTGATAAAGAACAGTAGTGAAGATCAGAGGTGCAAAATGATGATGGAAATCAAATTGTCAGAGCATCTTTTCTTTTTATTTTTCTTGGTTAAAATTGCAAATGGATGAATTACACATGAAACAGTTTCCCATATGAACCAACTAATGAATAGCTGTACATGTCATCAGTCTGAAAATTCAGGAAGTAAGGTATCACTCTAGTTTTGCTGAATTAATGCACTCAACAGTTAGGATTTTCAGTAGAGGTTAAACAGCAAGGAGTGGTACTTGCGTTCCTATGCTCACTGCCCTCAGATAAACCTTGTGCCCTTTTGAATACTGGTATCCCCTAGCATTGCTCTTGTAACACACCATCCATTAATAAAGTACTCAATAAGCATTTATGTTCCAGTATTGTCTTAAGTACCAGGGTTATGTGCGAATTCGGATTCAGACCTTAGCTTTGAAGAATTCAGAGTTTGGAGAAGGAGGCAAGTGTGTAAGTGTGGCAGATTTCTTCCTTTTGCCCCTACAGATCTGTTCTCTACCCTAACCTACCACTTTATCTGCCCCAGCATAATGGCTTGCTGGGGTGACTGCAAAGTTTCCCTGGTCCTCTCCTTTTTAGGAGAATCAGTCTATTTCAGGGATACCCCAGCAGCGGATGAGAGGGAGAGGAGAGTGAGATTAATTATTCCTTCTCCCCGTGAAACTCCTGATGTTGGCCGTGTTCCTCTACTGAATGTCACTGCTTCTCTAAAGATACCCTCATCTGTTGACTGTCTCCTTCCAGATGTGGCAGTCATCCCTTCCCTTTGACTCTTTGGGTTGGGCTAGAGATGGTGACAATTTCTCTGCTACTCTTTATGGGTATTGTGCTAATCCTTGTGGCTCGTCTCCATTCTGCCCACACTTCTGATAATAAATAAATGTCCCTCAAAATGATTCTACTGCAAGAGGGCTGGTTCCTCTTAGGATTCTGATACAGTAAGTATTGCTTATTTGATTATATAAGTCATTGAGGAGAAAGACATTTGCCACTACTTATCTTGGTTCTCGTAGCTGGTCTAAGAAATGACATGAGACAGATTAACAGGAAAAAAATCAGACAAAAGTGCAGTAACATGTAAACTGTGTACACAGCAGAGACCCAGGGGAACTAAGTAACTCACCCAAATGGCCGAAGTTGTTATTCACTCAGTCACGTTGGCCTCTTTGTGACTCCATGGACTGCAGCACCCCAGGCTTCCCTGTTCTTCACTATCTTCAAGGAGTTTGCTCAAATTCATGTTCATTGAGTTGGTGAGCTATCTATCTCATCCTCTGCAGTCCGCTTCTCCTTTTGCCTTCAGTTTTTCCCAGCATCAGGGCCTTTTCCAATGACTCTTCGCATCAGGTGGCCAAAGTACTGGAACTTCGGCTTCAACAACAGTCCTTCCATTGAATATTCAAGGTTGATTTCCTTTTGGATGGACTGGTTTGATATCCCCAGTCCTCACCCTAAATACCACCTTCAATTAGGACAAAAGAAGATGTAGTTATAGTGGTTTGGGATTGCAAAGGGGAGGAAAACAATTCACATGGAGATGGAAAAGCAAATGTTTGAAAAACAAATGTTTGAGACAAGGGGAGACAGAGTTGTGGACTCTGATTTAGGTCTTGCTGAGCTTCCCCCCACATACCAAGCCTGTATTCTTTGCAGATGCCTCTGGTGGTAGCTCTGTTTCAGGAACAGACTCTTTGTCTAAGTTCTTTAGGCAGCTATGAAGGAGATTAAAAAGAAAGATCTCCAGAGTCTTCTGTTTATGAAAAATGATCAACCTAAATTAATCTTAGTACCAAAAAACACAATTTGGAATGACAGATTTTTCCTTACAGTGTCAAGAGAAAGACTACAGTGAGTGCTAAGGGTGTACAAGGGAGAGAAAGACCATTTCTTCTAAACAGTAGATATCAAGACACACAGCTTAAAATGATGGCATGTGCACTAGAATTTGAAAGATTAGAAGATTTATTAGGAAAAATATGGGAAAAGAAATCCCAAATTGTGGGCAGGGGAACCACTTGCCAAAATCACAGTGGTTGAAAATTCAATGGCCAGTTCTGGGATCTGTTAGGTATGTGTGATTGGACCATACTGTGTATGAAAGGGAAGGTGAGAGATACAAAGATGACAAATGCAAAGCTAGTGTGTACCTTGTCTACCATTAACCAGGTATCTAGAGCAAACGTGGTGCTCAATAAAGAATTTATTGAGAAAATAAAATCGATAAATAGAAAGGTGAGCAGGAGTGTGATCATGAAGGATCTTGAACGCTAAGGATTTTGTACCTCACAATGAAGATGATGGATAAGTAAAGATTTTGAGAAGGGGACTGATGCACTTTCAAAAGTTAATTATATCCTTCCTTTTAAACATCAGTACACTTATTATCTCCTTTACTAGACTCTACCCATCTTGAGAGCAGGAAACAAGTCCTACTCAACCACCTACTCCTGGTGTCTCCTAGTAGAACAACTTCCACATTGATGTCATTCAAAATACATGATGAATTACTGCAAGCATGAATTACATGGCTAGAGTTTCCATGGCATGTGCATTTTATTTTAGCCTTAAAAAAAAATAGAACTCTTAAAATGAAACCATACTGATTTTATCCCAAATATTGACTTAATCATCATACAATTGAAAACATAAATACAATGCAACTGATGAGTTTAATATGCAGCTTACTGAAGTGTTACTTGTTTGATTATTACTCATTGATCCAAAGAAGACCTCAACTTGGAAGATGATTAACTGCAGATAAGAGGCTCTCTTGGAATTTGTAAGGAAAGATTTGGGTTTCTTCTGCAAATATTTATCACCATAATCAGTAGCTTGATGGGTTGCTAGTAGACCTTCTGTCCTTTAGAATGAATATGATCACTTTCCTCAGAAATTATCCTCAATGTTTTTATTAATCTTCATCTAAAATCTCTAAGAGTGACAAACTGTTCAGTTTTCCATGAGTGTGAATTAATTCCCAGTTGATCTATTAGTGTAGACTTGCTAGTGAGTCCAAACATCTATTTTAAATTAGGGAAATACAATGCAACAATTCCATATATTTTTCTTACTGTTTGCTTGTATACCTGGGGGAGAGTGGACTGAAAGTGTGTGTTCAGCCACCAGCCAATTCATGTGTTGAAACCTAATCTCTAGTCCCTAATGTGATGGTTTTTGGTGGTGGGAATTTGGGGAGCATAATAATGATGTAATGAAGATGGAACCCTCTTTAGTGAGATTATAAGAAGAGACCAGAAAGCTCACTCCCCCACTTTCTACCATGCAAGGATACAATAAGAAATAAGAAATAAGCCATCTGCAACCTAGAAGAAGGCTCTCACCAGAAATCAGCCATGCTTGGCATCCTGATCTCAGAATTCCAACATCCAGAACTGTGAGAAAAGAAACTTCTATTGTTTATAACCCACCCAGTCAAAGGTATTTTGTTATAACTACCTGAACAAATAAACCAGTGCAGTTTGTAAGAATATAGTCGTATACTTTCAGTAGGAGAATAAAGTCATTTCTTCATGTTGGCAGTTCTTTTCCACAGGTATTACCTGAGCATCTGCTCTTGGCTCTTAGCTATTAGCAATGTTATCAGGGATTGTCCCCAGGTGATATGTACACTCTCCAGACCTTTTTCACTGGGTGGGTGAACCTGTTCCCCAGCTGTGGTGGATATTGTGGGTTAAAGGTTCATACCCATGTCTCCAAATTATTGCCTGTGGATTAGAGAAGTTTCCCTAGCCCAGAGATGCTTGAAAACTCACACTACCCTCTGAAGGTGGGCCATGGCCTGTGAGTGACTGATACAGTGTATAAGAGGCCAGCTTTCTCATTCCAGATGGGACAGTCTCTGTGGCACATTCTCTTTTGGAGCTCTCATGGGATCAGACTGAAGCTAGACTTCTCTTGGAACTACATCTTTGCCTCGCTTGCTCCATCTTCTCCTTCAGTTTATCCTGCTTTCCTCACTCATCTTCTTTCTCCTAAGAGTGCTGCTTCAGTAAATTTCTTGCAAAAGCTCTGCCTCAAGAAAACCCCACTGAAGACAGATACTGCGAAAAAATAAGGCATAGGCTCTTTTCAAGGATGCATAATTAGTGGAAGTATATATCAAGTTTGCAAATAATTTAAGCTAGAACATAATATGATTTAAAAGAGGTACAAAAATAGTAATAGTATGGGATTTAAAGAAAAAGAAATCTTCACAAAGATTATGGCAAGGATGTAAAATCCTTGAAACAAGAGAACTTGAGATTTGTTTGAGCACTGCATTTTGAGAATTGCATTCTGCCATTTTGTCTTGAAAGTAAGTGGAAGGTAATAATGGAGCTATCACTTGTGTGTCTTGAAAGCTAGGAAAAGGGGTTTGTCTTTAATTTAAAAGGCAGTGGAAAACCTTTGAATATTTTTGAACATCACAGTGATTCTCTTAGAACTGTACTTATGAAGATGTATCTTGATGACTATGTAGAATACATTTTAGTGATGAGAAATAGGAATTGAAGAGACCAGTAAGGAAACTAATAGATGAGAAAAAATAATGTTCCACAGTGATGACGGGGTGAGAAATAGATATGAGAGATGTTTTGGAAGTAGAGTTGATAGGACTTGGCCAGTCCTGGGATATAGAGAGCATCACATATAGAGAGAACTGTGACTCAAAAATTTGGGGCTTGTCTAAATGATAACCTCTTAATGCTTTCCCAGAAGTGGAATTGTTACATTGAAGGATTTGCACATTTAAAATTCTGTTATAAAATGCAGGCACTGAGTTTTGTCTGTTTATAAAAACCTATGTCATTTTCATGATGGGGAAAATGGTATCTTTTTGTTATTATTTTTTTTCATTCTGAAAATTATGAATAAAGTTGAAAATGCTACCTAGGTTTTATTGACTGTGTCTGTCACGGGCTGAGAGAGGTAAGCAAATATGCCTTCTACTATAGTGTTTTCATCATTCCTGTGATTGGAATAGTTCTTGTTATATGCAGTTTGATGTTTTATTACTTGGTGCATGATGACTTATGACAGAGTCCTACTCAGACTGTTTTCTGATTACAAGCCAGGAGGAAATAGAGTACCCAGATAGAGTTTTGCATGTGAATAGAAAGGGTTCAGCAAGTTGTGTGGTGATGTTAGGGAAAAGCTTTGTCTGCACATCCCTACACAGTACTGGGAAGAGACTTTGGGTCGGAAGACTTGGGTTTGAACTCTGGCTCCACCATAAGCCGATTTTACATATTTGGACCGATCACCCAAATTCTGTGGGCCTCAGTGTTCAAATCTGTAAGGCAATACTTTCTTCAAAGTGTTGTTCTGAGACCCAGTTGCGAATGTTGGTGGATTTCATTCCCTGCTGGTCTTACGTCCTTAAAGCAATAACTATTTTTCCACATTTCTTTGCCCAGCATCTTTCCTGGCACATAGTAACTATTCATTAAAGCTTATCATGTGGATGGATGAGTTAGTTTTTTGCCTTGGATGAGCTAAGTGACAGTTTATCTACTTTACTCTCTGAAATCAGAAACAGGAAACAAGAGCTATATAGTGAGGTTTTTGTTGTTAAAAACTATTTGCTTCTTCTCCATCTATTTTGGCTTTGTCCAGAGACGTAGGTGCTTGATAAATGGAATTAGTTTTCCCCTCTTTGTAAAGTATTGTATTATTTCTGATGAGCCTTTGGGATTCTACTATGGTTACTTAGACAACAGTGTCCTGTGAAGGTAGTAGCAGCTGGCCTAGCACATGGAAAAACCATTGTTGCATTTTTATTTTTACTTTTTTTTGGCATTTCCTGAAAGAGATAGGAGAATGAAAAGTGACCTGTTCTTTAGTAATTCTTTTTCTGTTGGAACAGCTTGTTTAGATTATTTGAGCAGTTCTGGATATGTGTGTGTGCGTATGTGTGTGTGTCTGTCTGTCTGTCTGTGTATGTGTACATTCTTGTGCTCCCAGATTTCCTTTCCCATCCTTCAGGAAGGGATTTTAATGCTTGATAATATTTTTCTGAGTTTGATAATGTATCAATCTTATATGCTTGTTCAGGCCATTTTCAACAGCATCATTTTGTACTTAGAAAGTCTCTTTAACCTCCTACCTTCCCCTCCTCAGGTAGACTAGACAAATATTATAGTGACTCCCTCTTTACAGGTGAAAACGCAGAGCACCAGAGGTCTTGAACAAATTGCCAAGTGAATCAAGACTGGAAATGACTTTTCTGGCTTTACCTGAAGGTCTTTTTTATGAAAAGGACCCCAGGGAACCTTTAAATTTTTATGTTCCAACACCTCTAATGGAGTGTCTGTTGTTCTTGAGGCATGCTCAGTTGGGAATGTTCCTGACTCTCCTTTAGTTTGGTCTCATGAAACTGCAAACATTGAGTTCATCCTCCCTGGGCCTGAGGGGATTGGTAATGGGTCATTTATAGCTAAGATTATTAGCCAATGTACTGTCTGACCCGGTGTTCCAACCGAGAGACTCCTTGGCATTTCTGATCATGGTCTACTTCATCACATTGATGAATTTGCCGCCATCATTGCCATCCTACATTTCCTATCCCCATATCTGTTCTGAAATCCTAGCTACTTTAACGCCTAGATTCCAAGTATATATATTATCTTTTTCTCTTTCTGATTTACTTCACTCTCTATGACAGTTTCTAGGTGTCCACATCTCTACAAATGACACAATTTCATTCCTTTTTATGGCTGAATAATACTCCATTGTATATATGTACTACATCTTTATGTGGAATCTAGACAAATGGTACAGATGAACCTGTTAGCAGGGCAGAGACGTAGATGTAGAGAGCAGGCATGTGGACAGCGGGGCAGGGGGAGTGGGGATGAATTGGGAGATTAGGATTGGCATGTACATGCTACACTGTTCTTGTTTCTTAGTTGCTAAATTGTGTCTGACTCTTTTACGGCCCCATGTACTGTAAACTGCCAGGCTTCTCTGTCCATGAAGTTTCCCAGGCAAGAATCCTGAAATGGGTTGCCATTTCCTTCTTCAGGGGATCTTCCTGACCCAGGGATTGAAGCCATAATCATTATTTCCCATCACAAATAAAAATTAACTGGATGAATCAATAATCTATGTCTCCTGCATTGGCTGGTGGGTTCTTTACCACTGAGCCATGAGGGAAGCCCCTGTGTAAAATAGCTAGCTAGTGGAGAGCTGCTGCCTAGCGCTGGGAGTTCAGCATGGTGCTCTGTGATGACCTAGAGGCATGGGATCGGGGAGCGGAGGGTGAAATGCAGGGGCAGGAGGGAGGGCCCCAAGGAGGGGGATGTGTGTACACATGTGGCTGATTCACTTCATTGTACAGCGAAAACCAGCACAACATTGTAAAACAATTATACTCCAATTTTAAAAGAGCTTAGTTCACGCGTTATCTCCTTTAAGACTTTCCCTATTCCAGCAACCAGAAGTTTCAGTCTCATTTATGCTTCCATAACATTTTCCCCATTTCATATGACTTTTCACATTGTGTGGTACAATGGTTACACATGCAAATGGTTTCTAGCGCGAGTTTCTTGCCCACTCAATTTTAATCCTAGAGCATTTCTGTGTCCTCCAGAGCACTCACCCCAGTGTATAAACCCCAAGTAGGAGACTGCTAAGCATTTGCTATTGGCAGGTTAAATCATCTGCCCCAAATGGAACTACATTGATAATTTCCATTTAATGTGTTTTAGACTTAAGTAAGCATTGGGGAGAATAGTCGTATTTTCGTTTCTCCATCTATCTTCTGACTTTTATTGTATTTGGTCCAGTCAGTGTAGCTCACAGGCATGCTTTGTAATTCTGTTTCTAAACATACCATTGTTTCTGATGGGTTACTAGCCTGTCAGGAATGTACCCATTACCAAAGATGGAGCCATAAAAGTGTTTTTAGATTATCCCAGCCAGGTTTAGAACCAAAGACCAATCTTAATGCCAAAAATATACTCTCAAAGGCTAGCTCATTGCGCTACCCGGGACTGGCAGCCCCACCCTCCTGTGGAAAATAGAGGCTCCCACAGAGCTAGCGCGCCTGTCCAGCTTTTCTTGTGCTCACTCAGTCGTGTCCCTTTCTTTGCAACCCCAGGGACTATAGCCAGCCAGTCTCTCTATCCATGGAATTTCCCAGGCAAGAATACGGGAGTGGGTTGCCATTTCCTACTCCAGGTCATCTTCCCAACCCAGGGATTGAACCTGAGTCTCTTGGGTCTCCTACATTGGCAGGTGGATTCTTTACCACTCATGCCACCCGGAAGCCCAGTTTTTCTTGGGATACAGTCAGAAAGATGGATTGACTTTCATCCAGGTCACTTTTTTTTCTTTTTTTCAACTCAGAAAACAAGCTCTTAAATGAACAGCAGCTTTTTCCGAAAGTGAAACTCAAATGCAGTTATGACTTTTTGGCAGAACTTTTGCTCCTGGGAACAGGGAAGGATTAGTTTTTCTAAAATAAATGGAAATAGAAAAAAAATTAAAAAGTGATAGCGTATCAGTTCTTATGATGGATACAGCCCATATCTATGCATTTTGTCCTGGATATGTGAATTTTCAGTTTTCTCATTGGAACCCTTGAATCAGGTTAGTTAATTTTTTGTAAAAAAAAAAAAATATGATTTGGAATTTTGGAATCATATATCTTACTCAGAATATTTCTGAGTACATCTTATGAAGAAGTTTCTTTTCTATTTTGTCTTCCTGGTAAGTTAAAGCATTTCTGATTTTAGTTGCTGGAGAGTCTGAAGCCCCCAAGCTGAGTGTGGGAATCGGCCAGGGCATGGCGACTGGGGAGAAGAGATTATGTTCCAGGTCATTAATATCTATTTCCAGGCTTTATAATACTCTTTTGACTGCCAGTTGTCTCAGAAGGAAAGGAATTAGCCTGATTAGCTCTTAGCTGTTTCCCTCCTTCCCTGTATTAGTGTTTTGTTTCCTTTTCCGTTAGAAGGAGGATGTATGGGTACCCAGCGCAGCTCTTATTCTCTGCACCTCTTAATTACTCACCTGGGTGGATGCAGTGAAAAGAAAGTATGTGCAGCTCCTTCACCAACACCACTGTCTGCATTGACTGACTGTCCCCCAGGGTGTGTCTCAGCAGATAACATTCATGGTTAGCTCATTTGTGTCTGCACTTTCTTATCCTCTTGAAAGCACAGACTTGGTGTTCACAGAGCCATCCCAGAAATCTTCTGGAATGCACCCAGCTCCACCAGGGCACCAGATTCTGCCCTGAAAAGCACACAACTTTGTCTGCTTCCAAAATACTCCCCGCATTTCCTTCCCATGTGATGGGTCAAATATTCCTTTAGCGTTACCTTGCAGGCAGACCTCGGGTGAGTGGAGGCCAATGGCAGCTTCATGACATTTTCCTCGTACTTCCTGGGATTCTTACAGAATGTCTGGGCACTGCCTAATTCTATTACTTGCTTACTTTTAGTATACTGTCTTGTATTCCTACCTCCCCAAACCCCAGTTAGAAATAACTTCTCTCTTCTAATTACTTTACCATTCCTTTCTTGCTCATTAGTTATAATAGAGGCATCTTACCTGTGACCTTCCCTCCCTACCATCATAGGTAAGCTTTCAAAAGGGCTGTTTCTTATTCATGATGGGCTCATCAATCCAATGCCTTCCATGAAACAAGAACTCAGGGCTGGGTGAATAAACTGTCAGTCCCATTAGAGCAAAACTCAGTTTTCTTTATCTTTCCCACTTCCCAAAGTTTCAGTTACATAGGTAAACATGATTTTAAATGTATATTATTATTATTTTCTCTTCCAGAGAAGTGTAATATAAAATCTTTCGCATCAAGACTTTGCTAGAAGAAGAATAAGCAGATTGTAGAGTGTGTGGGGCTTCCCTGGTGGCTCAGATGGTAAAGAATCTGCCTGCAATACAGAAGACCCAAGTTCAATCCCTGGGTTGGGAAGATCCCCTGGAGAAGGAAATGGCAACCCACTCTAGTACTCTTCCTTGGAAGATTCCATGGGCAGAGGAGCCTGGCAGTCCAAGGGGTTGCAAAGAGTCAGACACAACTGAGTGACTAACACTTTGACTTTCAGAGTGTATGTATATGAACTTCATGAATATGTAGATAATGTAGACTATGAGACCTTGTTTAATTAGGACAAGACTTGTGACACTAGTTATAGGCTCCATGGTAATTCAGAAATGGTCAAATTGTTACGGGTTAGGGAAGTTGAGGGAGGAACCAGGGTAATTACTACCGAAAGAAATCTGATATTATATATACTTACAGATTTTTTTCTAAGTAAACTTGGACTAGAGGCAAGCAAACATAGATCTGCTACCAATTGGCAGGTAAGCATATGTAATTCTTAAGAAGATGGGCAGACTCTTATCTGCAATGTTGAGAATAAGGAAAAGGCTATGTGGCATAGCGGTAAAGAACCCGCCTGCCAGTGCAGAAGACATAAGAGATGTGCGTTTGATCCCTGGATTGGGAAGATCCCCTGTACAACGGCATGGCAACTCACACCAGTATTCTTGCCTGGAGAATCCGTGGACAGAGGAGCCTGGCGGGCTACAGTCCATGGGGTTGCAGAGTCTGACACGACTTAAGGCTTCAGAAACCTGAGAGCTTAGTGGAGTTTTGGTTTGGGAAGGTACAGGAAAGGGATCGAACAGATGCAGATGAGGGCAGAGAAGAAAGTCAGGGCAGACTTCAGCCTGGGGCGGTGGGATTTTTGCTCCCACTTCTTGGACATGCTCTACCAGTGGTGTCTTTGACATGTGCTGGTATTTTGATGTTCTGGAACACACTCGTAGGATTTTATATTCTTCTCTCTGCCTACCTCAAAGGGAATAGGACTATCATGTAGAAGATCAGGAAGGGCTTCTGTGTTGATATTTGACATTAAATCACATAATTTCCCCTTCATGCCTTCATCCATTCATTTTTCTCTTAAAAGCGTTGAGTGACTTGTAATCACCACAGAATTCACCTCGTACGGGTGCACTGAAGCAGGCAGATTGAGAAAATGGGTCTGGAAAATTGACAGACACCCCTCCAGAAATGGAAATTTTTTTTTTAAAGATATCCATGATTTATTCCCTTTCAGGTTTCTGTGTTTATGTGGAAGAAAGAAACAGAAAGATATTGTTTTGACTAGTACTGGCAAACTGACTAAAGCTATTTTCTGTCTGAAATGTTTTTCTCTTCTCCTGCAACGGGTGCAGAAATGTATGCTTTTACTGGCTTGAAAGTGTGAAGATAGACACTGACCTCACCCTTGTATCTCAATTGCCAACCTCATCTAGCTGACATTATAATCTGTGTCCCCAGGCTTTCATGCAACTTCCCAGGCTTGAATCCAGTGAACAGATAAGTATTTGGGATAAAACATCAAAACTTCAGCTAAAGCCATATAGTTTCCACCTGGTAAAAGCAAAGGATTCTGAGAGTCAATGAACTGTTTGCCTATGAAAGGAGCTTCTCATTCTAGCCATAAAGACAGTGTTTATTGCCCAATGTATGGTCTTGTTTGTAATAGTTATTAATGCAACTGATTAGTGATTAAAACTGTGCCTAGTATTGGAAAGAATAGCATGGGTAAAATCATTTATGTATGCCTTCTTTTGTTGGAATATTATTCTTGTTGAATTTTGCCTATGACTCAGGGCTGGTTAATTATCACAAAGAACACATCAACATTAATGAGGCATAGAATCAAAAAGATGTAGGGTTCAAAATTTTGGATGGGTGCTATTTCATTCTTACTCTGTGTTTTCAAAAGAGGCTGAAATGTTCTCTAAGAACAATTCCCACTTTCTTTGGATTCTCTCTGGACATATTCAGGTGCAATTTTCATTGAACTCAAAGGCAGTTGAAGTGATTAGTCATATCTATTACTTTTCATAGACTTAATTGCTTGAGAACAGCAGAAGTGGGTTCTGACTTTTTACAATCCCATTATCTTTGTAGTGTAGTGTTTGAAAACTTCTTTCCTAACCCTTTTAAATACATCATGCACAATTTTCTTTCAATGATGAATTAATAGTTATACACATTTTTATATTAGTGGGACCTTGCAAAAGAGTACTGAAGTATCTCATATGGTATAACCATTCATTTGGAATTGCTCACTGTCTGAGCAGATGTTAGAATAATTTGCAATATATTCAACAGCCATGCCTGGTTAAGTCATTGTTGCAATTAGGTTGAAACTAATGCAGAATTCTTTAAAAATATCATTTCTATAGAGATAACTTGTTTTTTTTTAGAGGTGTAAACTGAACCTGTAGTTTTGATGATTGCATTTTGTGAAATGTATGTGTGTGTGTGTGTGCGTTTGAGAAGGAGAGAGAAAAAGGAAGAAGAACATGGGGAGAAATATGAGGAGAAAGAGAACATTTGAATAAACTCAAGAATAAGTCACAGGATAGGAAGTTGTTTTATTCATCTTTTTTTGAAGGGATATTTTTATTAATAGTATTCTGAAGATAATAACCCTAATATGTAGAGACAGAAAAGTGGTTGGAAGGGTCCAGGACTCATTCAGTATGAGATTCTTTATTATTGTATCAACAAAAAAGAATGAAACATAGTAGTTATTCCTTTTCCTATGATGATATTGTAGTTAAAATTTTTACAGCTACGTTCAAATACTTTTTTTACAGGAACTGAAACACCTGGAATTATTTCTGATGTTGAAAGAAAGCGATGTTGTTCTTATCACCTCCAAAAGCTTTTTTAAAGATACAAAATACATGATAGGAATCCCTTAGTAGTCTCATCAAAAAGCCTCAAGATGTACAAAGGAGCCTAGGAAAAAATTTTCTACCACGGTTTCATAATAGGTACAAATTTATTTCTTCTCTGATACTTGTTCCATGATATTCTGATGTCATGACTGAAATACCTAGTCGTGAAGTCAGCAGTATGAATTAGCTTCTACTCTGCATGGACATTGATTCTTATTCTCCTGCTATGTCAGGCAGGATGAACCTGATATAGCTGCAGGGGAAAAAAGCAATACTAACTGTCAAACGCCAGTGAATTAATTGAGCCAAGGTTTAGTTTTCGGCTACTCTGCTTGCCTACTTGCCCACTTTTCCCAGTGTCATCACATGGAAATCCATGTGATGGGGACTCCATCTTAGCACATAGCTCCAAATCACTAATGGGCAGTGAAAGGTCACCACTTGCTCTTTGAAATCTTCTGCCTGTAAGTGACAAATGCCACTTCTGCAATTCATAGAGGAAACCCAAAGTAATTGTGAATAGTCTGATGCCAATCCAAACTCCCATAAGTGATCAGAATGGCACCGGGAGGGAAAAGGTTAGTGTAAATTCATTACTCTTATTAGAAAAGAAATTCAAAACACATTTCCTGCTAATTAATGATGTCATGTTTGAAGAAAGAATCCACAAATGCATATTTTTGATAATTGAAAAATAAGAGGTTTTTCTTTAATCATGAATCAGTCTGTGGTAGTTGGATGATGAATTCCAAATCATTACAGCTACCGTTTATGATGCTGTGAAATTATAACTCTTCAGGATTGTTGAAAATGAAAAGGAAAGCTGGTGTTCTTGGAGGTCATATACATCTTTTCTTAGGAGGAGCAAGAGCAGGTGTCAGAATTTAAATGGTGTGAGAGATAGGTGTATAGGGAGGGCATGAAAAGAAGCTGAGGAAGGCCATTTTTAAGGAGCTCTCAGAGATTTCTGTGGAGAGGTGGGAGGGTGAGGGAGGGGCTTAATATCAATGTTCTTCTATTCATGGTTCTTCTTTATAAAGCTTCATTGGTCAAAATTCTCCTCGCACTTCTCTTTTTGTTCCACCTGCCTCCCTCTCCTTTTCCTTCCCTTTTTCTTCTTCCTCCTTTCACCAGTATAACAAATACTTACTGACACACTATTCCAGATTCTGGATATAGAATTGGGAATTGGTGGTCCCTGTCTATTACAAAACGTGTGATCTGTGATATGTGTATGTAGAAAATGCAAAGCAGAATAAGGAAATACAGAGTCCTTAGAGAGCCTTGCTTTATTTAGGGTATTTAGGCAAGTTGTCACTAAAGGCATAACAGTTGAGAATGTAGTGAGGAAGTAAGCCTTGAAATTATATGGAGGAAAGTTTTCCAGACAGAGAGAACCGTTAAATGCAAAAGCCCTGAGGAAGTACTGTGTTAGTCTGCTATCCAGTACTGGGTCTTGGGAGATGAGTGCTTGCCGGTCTTGGCTTAGGACCTTGCTCACAGTACTTGTGCAAGGAGTATTTGTCAGATGAATGAATGAACAAATGAAATGAATGCAGACCTCATCCTCAAGTGTTTGCCTATGTAGTACCAGATAGAGGCTTAGCTAAAAATAACTGTACTTGGTAACAATAACAGTATTCAGTACTGGACAGGGTACTGGGCAATGATCTTACTTAATTTAGCCAATAATACCATGAACACATACAATTGTTCCTATTTTAATAAACAGAAAATCAAGAGAGATATCATGGTCTAGTGATTAAGTATTTGGACTCTGAGGCCAGGCTGCCTGGATTTGAGTAATAGCTCTTCTACTTGCCAGCTCTGTGACTTTAAGCAAGTTGATTAACTTCTCTCTGCTCAGGTTTCCTCTAAAAATCAGATAGATATAATCCTTTCAGGAGTTGAGTCTGAATTAACATGCCAAGTGCTTAGGGTGTCTGGCACTGTACACTGTAGTCTCATGAGCATTGTTGTAGTCATCATCATTTTCAAAACTCTGAAAGGACTAACTGGTTGAGAATGTCATGGAAGCCTTCATGGATCAAGTGCGTGAGCTGAGGCTTGAATGGAAAAGTACAAATTCCTAAAGGGTAAAGAAAGAAATTATGTGTGTGTAGTGTATTTCAGCATTATTTTTCAGGAAGTTTTTAAAAAACACATATTTGGTAGTAAGGGCTTCCCTGGTGGCTCAGACAATAAAGAATCTGCCTGCAATGCCGGAGACCCAGGTTCAATCCCTGGGATGGGAAGATCCGCCAGAGAAGGGAATGGCTATCCTTTCCAGTATTCGTGAGTGGAGAATTCCATGGATAGAGGAACCTGGCGGGCTATAGTCCAAGGGGTCAAAAAGAGTCGGACATGACTGAGCAACTAACTCATTTATATTTGGTAATAAAATGCCTTTTTGCTGAATATCAGATTTGTCCTACCCTATGGACCGTAGTCTGCCACACTCCTCTGTCCAAGGGATTTTCCAAGCAAGAATACTGGAGTAGGTTGCCATGCCCTCCTCCAGGGGATCTTCCTGACCCAGGGATCGAACCTGTGTCTCTTATGTCTCCTGCATTGTCGGGCGAGTTCTTTAGTACTAGCACCACCTGGTTATTGCAATATAAAATTCCTCAAGTTCCCCCAAATAATTTGAGGCTCACAACTTATAGGTATGAGAATTAAATTGTTGTTATCTTGTAAGACAAAAGAATAAATTCAAACCAATTAACTTTTTTTCATTAAACATAAAGTAAATGATGTCCTGTAGAGATAGGCAAATTGAATAGGTAGTGGTGATAGTTAAATTTTAATATTCACTGAGGATAAATTATATTTGATGTGATTGTGTAGGATTCTATGTGAATTATGTGTACACCTGTGTTCTCTATTATATAATCTGTTATTGAATCACAGTTGTGATGCTTTCTTTTGTAAGCAGAAAAAAATTATACCTGAAAATATTCTCTACATTTATAAAAAAGAAAAGGATGGCACAATCTTTTACACATGTGAAAAAATATATATCTTTACATCATCCTAATCATTTTTTCTCTTTGGTGAGACCTGAACTGTGTTGAGCTCATTACGTAATGAGGCTGAGCCTTACTTTCCAGGTTAACTCCTAAGGCCTGCTTTGTTTTGTTAGGATGACCAGTAGGTTCATGAGTTCTGCTGAAAGTTTAATCCAGTAATAGAAATTAAAAATACATGATGATAGCAGAAAGGTCAAGTCTGATGTGGCAACCAGGTGAATATTTATCTGCCTACTCATCAAGTACCTATAAAATAAAATTGTACACTGATTCAGGTAAAGTTTTGTGTAAAAAATGTATGAGAACAAAGCAAAATCTATCACCTTTTCCTTTTAAATAATAAATATGCAAGTGGATGATTAAAAATGGGAGAGCTGGAGGTGACTGCAAAAAAACTTAATGAGGATTATTGGAATTTTTATGTACTAGAATTCAGTATCTATTTTGAGCATATAACACATTGTTCCTCTTTATATTTACATAAATAAAATTTCTGTAGCTACAAACAGTCTTTTTATGACTTAGGAATAATTTCCTGTGCAATAAATTGGTACTTCTGTTTCTGGCCTTAGCTCTGGGCTCATACAGATGGCCATTATAAACATGATTTATTATTTACATAAATTGCATCTTTCTTCACCCCTCCTGAACATTCCTTTGCAGTCCTTTGATATCAGACCTGATTATGAATGGCAAAAGTATAGCAAAAAAAAAAAAAGAGAGAGAGAGAAATTAATTCTTTTTCCATTTGGATTTCTTTTTGTAAAATAATTCCTTAGGTTTGCTTGGAATTTCTTTACAAGGATGATAAAGGATAATGTAAGGATGATTAGTCCCTTTTAGAACCCTCCTTCCTCTAAATCTCAGGTCTTTAAAATCTCGTAATTCATGATGGTTTCAGCAGTTGTACTTTTCAAGGACCATTTTAAGAATGGCAGTAATTCATGTTTATCTAGTTTGTATTGTAAATGAACTATGATAGTGATTTATATTGTTAAATGTGTGAATTTAGGAAGGCATATATTTTCTAGTCAGATTAATACAGTATCTGCTGTATCCATTATGAACTGATTTTGAATGTTACAGTGGAGGCCTTGAGCAGTAATATGGCTTATATTTGAATATGACATCATTTTGTAAGCAGCAAACTGCTTTAAGGCACAGATCCTTGCTTTGGTGAAGTTTAAGTCCCCGAGGAACTTGTGTGGCTACTTCTTTCTCACCATCTGTGGTTCATACAGTGTCCTCAGCTAGGATGAGATCACAACTGGGCAAGATGGAATTTCCTTGTTTAAATTTTCTCATCGGTTTTTCCCACACAGAGTTGCTAATGACTAGCATACTATAAACTGTATTTTCGTTGTAGGTTATTCACATGTCTTTGCAAATATATGGCAGGCACATAAAACAGAGATCAGTTATGGATGATTTTAAGTGCATATTAAACATAAACCAAGTATGATATTATAATGTAATTATATGAAGTAATGGTTTAGTTTTGTGTGTGTGTGTGTACAGAAAGTATTATAAATACATATGATAAAGATGTTATTTCTAACATTTTGGAGGGCTCAAATCTATTTAATGAAAATGTTAGCACAATTCCTGGCACTTAATACGTGTTCAGTAAATATGGGAGGAAGGAAGAAAAGGAGGAAGGGAGGGAGGAAGAAAGGAAAGTAACATCGGGGGTCAGCAGCCATTGCTTTACTACTCTGTAGCTGCTTGACTTTGGGCAACTCTTAAAGTCTCACTTTCCTCGTCTGTAAAATAAAATTGTTTTAATTAAATGAGATAAACCCATCACCACAGTAGCAATGTATATTAATAAGTTTAAATGTTTTTTCAAATTATTTTTAATGCAAGCAAAATTTTGATTAAATGAATAGTATGGTGAGCTGAGGAGTTTGTCTATGATACAGATTGCTCATTTATAAAAACTAGAAATAAATACACTTCAGTACTGTATATTTACATTGAGCATAAAGTATTTTTTTATTTGAATTTGAATTTAAAAGCACATGCAAATTGTTCAGTGTGCATTTATGTTGCTTGGCACTGGCTTAAATGCTGTGGTTTCATCGTTACAAAGTCTTCTAGAATGACAAGCAAGTGGACGGTGTACTACAGCGTGATGAATGTTCTGGTTGAGGCACACGGTGGGATGCTACAGAGGTGGAGAAAGGGCTCCATGCAAACAAGAAGAGAGAGATGGACTAGAGGAAGAATGAATGCATGGACACCCAAGATTTTCTGCATATGATGAAATTTTTTATTGGAAATTTGTAATAGGTACAGTTTCTAGAAACACCCCCAAGATTTCATGCCTGACTTAATCAAATAATTTCTTAAGAGCAGAAAATTTCACCAGCTCCTGGCAGAAGAGAAGGGCAGAGAGAATTGAAGCACAAAAAAAGACTCAATGTGTTGTTGACTAGAAGATGGAGGGGGCAACACAAAAGGGAATGTGAATACTTAAAGAGCTGAGTGGGACCTTTGGCTGAAAGAGAATCAGTCTAATTAAAAAAAATAAAGGAGCTGAATTCTGCCCACAGTCTGCATGAGCTTGGAACTAGATTGTTCATCAGAGGTTCTCCAGGCAAGACTGCAGCCTGGCCACCACCTTGATTTTGGTCTTGTCGGAGAACCTAGCCAAATCCACACAGAATTTCTGACCTGTAGAAACTGTGAGATAATAAATGGGTGTGGTTTTAAGCCATGAATCCTGTGTCGATTTGTTACAGGATTTGTTAGCATTAGCAAGCTAATAGAATATTGAAGGATATGTTTTAAAGAGTTAGCCAAGGAAAGAAACCATGGCAAAGAGGCCAGTTTAAAGACTTGGGGGGCGGGGGGGAATCTAACAGAGAAGTCAAGAAGATTTTAAAAATGCAGAAGATCATGGCACATCACACAGGCAGTAGAGATGACAATTACCATTATACCAAGAGCTATGGAGCTATATGGATAAACAAGTATTGTCTAGAGGAACAGCAGTTTGTTCATGGTTTAGCATGTTTGACTAATAAAATGGTTAACCTTCATGAGAAGGTAAAAATTCTTATTCAATCATATCTGTTCTAATGATCTATGCATAAGTGTTTAACTTTGGAGGTATAGAAATAATGTACATTGAATAAAAGATTATTAAAATTGTTCTAAATTAAAATATATGAGAGTAATTTCAATTCGGGAAGAGGGAATGACATATACTAAAATCCATGGTAAATTAAAATAGAGGAAAGAAGATAAAGGCAAGTTGAAAGAGTAGAAAGAAATAGGAAGTATATTTTTGTAGTGAAACTTCAGTATGTGGAAATTTAGTCTTAGAGTATATTTGTAAATAAGATGCTTAGTGTGTTGCACTCTCCACTTGGTTATTAAATTTAGAACCTTTATCCAATTATGAGAGAAAATGTATTTTAATATAAATAGGTTTTCTGAGTTAGATGATACATTTGCTTTAGCAGGATAACTAAAATCAATATATTTTTGCCAAATATAATTTTCTTTTAATTTTTTCACATTTTATAAAAGACAAAGTAGGATATATATGAAACTCCAGTACTTTGACCACCTGATGTGAAGAACTGACTCATTGGAAAAGACCCTGATGCTGGGAAAGATTGAAGGCAGGAGGAGAAGGGGACGACAGAGGATGAGATGGTTGGATGGCATCACCGACTCAATGGACATGAGTTTGAGCAAGCTCCGGGAGTTGGTGATGGACTGAGAAGCCTGGCGTGCTGCAGTCCATGGGGTGGCAGAGTCGGAAATGACTGAGCAACTGAACTGAACTGAACTGCTTAGTTCTCTATTAAATGTTTTGAAAAACCAAGAACTGCTCTTCTCCTGATGTGTTTTTTTATATAAAATTGTCTTTCACATCACATCAGTAATAAATGCTTTAAAATTCTGAAGTCACTAAGTAGGATTTAAATCATTTTTACATTATTATGCCACTCATCTAGGTCCATGGCATCAAAATATAGGTTTAAAATTTGCACAATTTAGTTAAAATAATGAGTCCCTTGATCTCTCTGCATATGCATTCTAAGAATTATAACATAGTAATATTAACCATTAACTTGGTTAATGGTAAATTTTATAAAGTGTATAAGTGTGCCTATAGGCTAGTGTTCCTCTGTGGCATTTTAGCTGCTATGATAATTTCAGCAAGTCGATATGGTATATTCCAAAAAGTAAAGATGGATGAAAATGTGCCATTTTTCCTACTTTGTGTTTTCTGCATTTTTTAACTTGAAAATTGAGCCCATGTTACTATACTGGCAAATAATAAGCAGTAAACAAATCTCTTTTGATATACTAACAACAGTGAAAGGAATATAATTATCTAGTCCAACTAGCAATATTCTAAACAAAGACTCGGCATCAGAAGCAGAACACTATAAAAGTGAGCTAAAATGTATTTTTCTTCCCCTTATGTCTTACCTCCATATTCTCCTATGAAATAATTGGGCTGTATGGGGAAAATAGAGGTACAGATTACTCCCACCTTGACTTTGTCTGTCCTAAGACCAAAGTTACTTCAAAGTAAAAAGTGTTTTGAGCAGAGTTGCCTATTGGCTTCTCTTTTTCAGAGGAACTAAAGTAAAATGTGATTTCCAAGTGGAACATTAATCAATATTGTCTCTTTTTATCTTGGTGGTTTAATTGGTTCAATCACTCTAGCATTAAGTACCTGAGGATTTTCTAATGGTGCCTATAGTCAGAAATGTTTACTTGATTTCTGCTCTGACCTTTTCATAGATGTTCTGACCCTTTCTTTAGTAAAACTTCCTTGGTTCATTTCTTTAATGAGGTTGAGAAATCTTACTTGGTCTGTTTGTTTCATAAATAACTTTTGCCCACAGTTTATATATAGAATAGATTTAGAAATAGCACTGAGAAATTCACAAAAAGAAGTTGAATGGCTTCATTAAGATAAGGATTATAAATTCTAAAGATAAGACTTATAACCCAGGCATAGTTTATACTTGTCATGTTTAATTGCCACCATACGTATGATAATTTCATGAGAAGAGGCCAGGACAGTCAAATGTATGAAATTCCTGTTCACAGATAACACTATTCAATTTTGTAAAGTCTGCCATTTGATTGTGTGTCAAGTAATCTTGGAAAATTTAGAATATTTTGCATTTATTGAATAGCTGAAAAGTATTATTTTCACATCGCAAATAATATTTGCCAAACATAAAGATACAACTAAAAATAAAATATAAGCCCCATGAGGACAAATGTTGTTGTCTTTTGGCAATGGTTAATGTCAATCTTGGTTGCCAATATTGTGTGTGTCATGTGACTAGCTGCCATATGTGTTCCTGCTTACCAAATGCTTAGCCCCATGCCTGGTGCATTTTTATACACATCCACAGGTGAATGTCTTTAATATACATGCATATATTTTTATATGCGATCTTATCATGCATAAAAACTTATATTTTTACTCATTATATCATAAACATATATCATGTTTGGATGCACATTTATAAAACATAATTTTAATGGCCATATAAGATCTAACTTAATATACTAATTTCTTTTTCATTGCTCTTCTGGTATCTTTCTGTTCTTTCATTTGTTGTTATAAAAACAACACTTCAAAAAAAAAAGAACATTGTAGTTTTCTATTATACAAATAATTGTCTTCTAATGACAGATCCTTAGAAGCAGAATTGAGGGATGACAGTATGGTTGGTTCATAGACACAGTGCAGATATTCTACTGAAGAATAAATGGAAGAAGTCACTCACGCAGAGCTGTAGATTAAGTATAGTTAACGTAACTATTTCCCTTTGTATACACTGCTGAAATGAGTGGCCCTGAGGAAAAGAGTGTTTTGGCTGGGAGCAAGTTGTGATAGTTCTCTTCTCCCTACCCTTTCAGCATAGGGTTGCATTTGTTAAAAAGAAGGAATCATAAGAATACGTAGACAAGAAAGCACATGTAGACTGGATCGGACATGTAGAGAGAGACCAGGGAAGCAGTTAAGAGCAAAAAAAGATACTGTGCGAAGATAGACGATAAACTGCATCTTGCATTATTATTGCAAAGATCTGCCTTTGCCTTAAACTAGCCCTGTTTCTCAGTGTGTGTCCGTTTTGGGCATATTTGGGAAGAGTAAATATTTTCTGTGGGGCATTCTGTATTTCAGTTCCTTCCATCTATTAATTCAAGTATCACTGGCATCACCATTAGAATTTCTGAGAAGTCAGGGAAAGGTTCAGTTTGGTTCAGTCGCTCAGTCGTGTCAGACTCTTTGTGACTCCGTGGACCACAGCACGCCAGGCCTCCCTGTCCATCACCAGTTCCCAGAGTTTACTCAAACTCATGTCCATTGAGTCGGTGATGCCATCCAACCATCTCATCCTCTGTCATCCCCTTCTCCTCCTGCCTTCAATCTTTCCCAGCAGCAGGGTCTTTTCCAATGAGTCAGTTCTTCGCATCAGGTGGCCAAAATATTGGAGCTTCAGCTTCAGCATCAGTCCTTCCAATGAATATTCAGGGCTAATTTCCTTTAGGATGGACTGATTAGGTCTCCTTGCAGTCCAAGGAACTCTCAAGAGTCTTCTCCAGCACCACAGTTCAAAAGCATCAATTCTTTGGCACTCAGATATATTTATAGTCCAGCTCTCACATCCATACATGACTACTGGAAAAACCATAGCCTTGACTAGATGGACCTTTGTTGGCAAAGTAATGTCTCTGCTGTCTAGGATGGTCATGGCTTTTCTTTCAAGGAGTAAGCATCTTTTAATTTCATGGCTGCAGTCACCATCTGCAGTGATTTTGGAACCCGAGAAAACAAAGTCTGTCACTGTTTCCACTGTTTCCCCATCTATTTGCCATAAAGTGATGGGACCAGATGCCATGATCTTCGTTTTCTAAATGTTGAGCTTTAAGCCAACTTTTTCACTCCTTTCACTTTCATCAAGAAGCTCTTTAGTTCTTCTTCACTTTCTGCCATAAGGGTGGTGTCATCTGCATATCTGAGGTTCTTGATGTTTCTCCTGACAATCTTGTTTCCAGCTTGTGCTTCATCCAGTCCATTATTTCTCATGATGTACTCTGCATATAAGTTAAAAAAACAGGGTGACAATATACAGCCTTGATGTACTCCTTTCCCTCTTTGGAAGCAGTCTGTTGCTCCATGTCCACTTCCTGACCTGCATACAGATTTCTCAAGAGGCAGGTCAGGTGGTCTGGCTTTCCCATATTTTTAAGAATTTTCCACAGTTTATTGTGATCCACACAGTCAAAGGCTTTGGCATAGTCAATAAAGCAGAAATGGATGTTTTTCTGGAACTCTCCTGCTTTTTCTATAATCCAACGGATGTTGGCAATTTGATCTCTGGTTGCTCTGCCTTTTCTAAAACCAGCTTGAACATCTGGAATTTCATAGTTCATGTATTGTTGAAGCCTGGCTTGGAGAAATTTGCACATTACTAGCATGTGAGATGAGTACAATTGTGTGGTAGTTTGAGCATTCTTTGACATTGTCTTTCTTTGGGATTGAAATGAAAACAGACCTTTTCCCGTCCTCTGGCCACTGCTGTTTTCCAAATTTGCCAGCATATTGAGTGCAGCACTTGAACAGCATCATCTTTTAGGATTTGAAATAGCTCAACTGGAATTCCATCACCTCCACTAGCTTTGTTCATAGTGATGCTTCCTAAGGCCCACTTGACTTCATATTCCAGGATGTCAGGGAAAGGTGTGACCACTTAATTGTACAGCTTGACTGCCAGGAAGACTCTTCTATGGCAGTATGTTCCATTCTGAGGATCTCTTCTTTTGAACTGTGGTGTTGGAGAAGACTGTTGAGAGTCCCTTGGACTCAAGGCAATCCAACTAGTCCATCCTAAAGGAGATCAGTCCTGAGTGTTCATTGGAAGGACTGATGTTGAAGCTGAAACTCCAATACTTTGGCCACTTGATGCGAAGAACTGACTCATTTATAAAAGACCCTGATGTTGGGAAAGATTGAGGGCAGGAAGAGAAGGGGACAACAGAGGATGAGATGGTTGGTTGGCATCACTGGCTCAATGGACATGAGTTTGAGTAAACTCTGGGAGTGGTGATGGACAGGTAGGCCTGGCATGCTGCAGTCCATGGGGTTGCAAAGAGTTGGACATGACTGGGAGACTGAACTGAACTGAACTGAAACGATCTCTTCAGCCTGTCCCCATTCACTTTGCTTTAATAAGAAGTTGCCATTGCCTAGCAGTGGATATTTATTGCTCAGAGATTTAGCAGGTATTATTTTCAGACATCAAAGTAATTTGCATTTGTGCTTAAGAAAATTTTCCCAGGTGGTACCAAAGTTTATATTTTGATGTGACTGAGAAGGTTAATTGCATACATAAGAACAAATTTGCTTTTTAAAAATTTTCCACCCATAAGGCTTCCTACTCATTCATAGACTGTATTTCAAGGTACTTAGAAGGATGCAGCCTCTTAAGTAAAATCCAAGCCTTGTCTCCACCATCATGTTTTTTCATAGAATAATACTGCTAAAATTATAGAAGGGATTAAGGGTGGAAGAATCTGACCCAGTGGAATCATCTAACTTAATGTATGAAAAATGTTTGGCAGTTTTAGCCATGTCCCTATCCCCTCATCTCCACCAAAACTATAAAATCAATGTTCGACATAAGAATAGGATGAGAGAACTTTGATTTTCAATGTGTATGGAAAGGGATACACAGTAAACTTTTCACTATCATTGTTGTTCAGTGCAAAGTCGTTTCCAACTCTTTCATGAATTTTATTAAATATAGTTTTATCACAGTGGTTTTGGGAAAACTGGAGAGCCACATGTAAAAAAAAAATATTTCTGCATCATTCTTTAACTCCATATACAATAATAAACTCAAAATGGCTTAAAGATGTCAATGTGAGATGGGACAGTATAAAACTCCTAGAGAAAAACATAGGCAGAACACTCTTTGACATAAATCACAGCAGCATCTTTTTTGACCCATCTCCTGGAATAATGGAAGTGAAAGCAAAAATAAGTGGGACCTATTTAAACTCAAAAGCTTTTGCACAGCAAAGGAAACAATAAACAAAATGAAAAGACAACCCGAAGATTGGGAGAAATTATTTACAAATGGTGTGACTGATAAGGGATGTCTCCAAAATTTACGAAGAGCTTATGATGCTTAATAGCAGCAAAACAAACAGCCCCCTCAAAAAATAGGCATGAATAGACATTTCTCTGAAGAGGACATACAGATGGCCAAAAGATGTTCAACATCGCTAGTTGTTAGAAAAATGCAAATCAAAACTACAATGAGATATCACCTCACACCAGTCAAATGGCTATCATCAAAAATTCCACACACAGTAAGTGTTGGAAAGAGTGTGGAGAGAAGGCAACCTTCCCACACGGTTGGTGGGAATGTAAATTGGAATAGCCACTATGAAGAACAGTATGGAAGTTCCTTAAAAACCTAAAAACAGAGCTAACATATGACCCTGCAGTCTCACTCCTGGGCATATATCCAGAGAAAAGCATGATCGGAAAGGATACATGCGCCCCAGTATTCACTGTAACACTGTTTACAATAGTCAAGACATGGAAGCAACCTAAATATCCATTGATAGAGGAAACGATAAAGAAGATGTGGTACATATATACAATGGAAGGTTATTTAGCCATTAAAAACAAATGGAATAAATTTAGCCATTAAAAACAAATGTCATTTGTAGCAACTTGGATGGACCTAGAGTGTCATATTGAGTGAAGTCAGAGAAGGAGAAATATATGACATCTCTTATATGTGGGATCTAAAAAAGAAATGATACAGAAAAAAGATCTACTAGGCACCAAGTTTTGTTTATTGATTTAGTTGTCTCATTTCCTCAAAGCAAAGATGAGCACATTTTAGCATATTTTCCTCTTAAGTCTTTTGTTGAGGATCTTTGCTTTGCTAAAGTAGAAAACAGTGTTCATTTCATGTTTTATTCATTTATCATACATATATATATTTTTAATATTTATAAATACAATGTGTATATATTTTTCTATAGATTAGGGTTGCTTATAAGTGGATGAAGTGTTAAGCTGATACTTTCTTGAATATAATTATCATTTAAGAAACTAGATGGTTTAGAAAAGTTCTAGGTTCATTATATAGAATTCATGGAATACGTGAGAGTTGCTAGAGCACAGAAATTGGTCATGTTTCAATTTCTAAGAAAACGAGTCAGACAAATTTAGACTCCTTCATCTCCAAATAAGTAACTGAAATTGGTTCTGGCATATGGGGCAGAATTTTTTACAAGATTTTTAGAAAAGGAAAAGTTGATCACTAAGATTTAGAGTAGGTTCACTATGATCACATCATGCAGTCAAACATCACTTTTTTATTCTGAATGAGTTACTCTGTGCATGCTAAGTTGCTTTAGTCATGTCTGACTCTTTGCCACCCCGTGGACTGTAGCCCTCCAGGCTCCTTTTTCCATGGAATTTCTCAAGCAAGAATACTGGAGTGGGTTGCCATGCCCTCCTCTAGGGAATCTTCCCCACCCAGGGATTGAACCCATGTCTCTTGTCTCTTGCATTGGATTCTTTACCACTCTACTGATAAGATTATTGAAATACTGCAAACACTATGCATCTAGGTTTTAGGAAGATGCACTTCAGAGTTACCTATGTTCTCCTTATCAGGGAGGGAAGGTTTGTGAGCTGAGTGATAATCTCGTTAGGTAGATCTTTGAAGGTTTGAATCATTAACTATGAACAGTGTCATTAATTAATGCCAACTTGATGGAAACTTTAGTCGGGCTCAACATATTAATTCACAGAGAAGCTTAATGACATACTAATAAAATTGAGGATATTAGAAGCCGGAAGGGTTAGTTCATATCTTGAATAAGGACACATCCAGAAATAACTCAACAGAAATAAATGGTAGCTAGAAAAGAAAGCTTAAGAAGAATGTCACTTATGTAATGTTTTCAAATAGTAGATGTGAAAGAGGAAATGAGTTAAGTCTCAAAGTTACCAGAGGAAGATATAGGACTGACAAATAGAAGTTTCAGGAAAATATATTTTGGTTCAGTGAAAGAAAGACATTGCCAACTTGTATGGAAACACACTCCAGTATTCTTACCTAGGAAATCTCTGGACAGAGGAGCCTGGCAGGCCACAGTAAATGGGGTCACGAAAGAATTGGACACAGCTTAGAAACTAAACAACAACAAAAGCTGCCTG
Source organism: Cervus canadensis (assembly GCF_019320065.1). NCBI lineage: Eukaryota > Metazoa > Chordata > Mammalia > Artiodactyla > Cervidae > Cervus > Cervus canadensis. The sequence goes on from NC_057393.1 coordinate 41,935,544, forward strand.
CAATTGAAATGTACTGTTTCAAGAGGTGCCCAACAATGTGTTCCACTATCAATGAGCCCAGGGACCACTGGATGAACACTTGGTTAGTATGTGTCACTAGGCATTTAGTTTCCAGTTCCTTAATAGTAATAAGGCAGCAGGATACATGATGGGATAGCACCAATGTTTAGAGGAACCCTCTGCTATTTGCACTCTCACAAGACTTGATTGACTTCAAGTTCTTTGACATAGAGACTTGACAATCATCCATGTGGCTTGTAGTACCTAATAGAATATTTTGTACATCACAAATAGTGAATAGATAAATAAATGAAAGAATAAATTCTATACTTTCTTTCATAGGAGTTAGGACATCCTAAGGTCTTGAGGGTACTATGTATAACCTGTTTTTTTTTTTCCATATAACCTGTTTTTAAACACCATGGGACACACTAGAACGTCAGGTGTTCTTGTTCTCTTCTTGGGTGGTATTCAGTTCAGTTCAGTTCAGTAGCTCAGTCGTGTTCGACTCTTTGCAACCCCATGAATCTCAGCATGACAGGCCTCCCTGTCCATCACCAGCTCCCGGAGTTTACTCAAACTCATGTCCATCGAGTCGGTGATGCCATCCAGCCATCTCATCCTCTGTCGTCCCCTTCTCCTGCTCCCAATCCCTCCCAGTATCAGGGTCTTTTCCAATGAGTCAGCTCTTCACATCAGGTGGCCAACGTATTGGAGTTTCAGCTGCAACATCAATCCTTCCAATGAACACCCAGGACTGAACTCCTTTAGGATGGACTGGTTGGATCTCCTTGCAGTCCAAGGGACTCTCAAGAGTCTTCTCCAACACCACAGTTCAAAAGCATCAATTTTTTGGCACTCAGCTTTCTTCACAGTCCAACTCTCACATCCATACATGACCACTGGAAAAACCATAGCCTTGACCAGACGGACTTTTGATGGCAAAGTAATGTCTCTGCTTTTTAATATGCTATCTAGGTTGGTCATAACTTTCCTTCCAAGGAGTAAGCGTGTTTTAATTTCATGGCTGCAATCACCATCTGCAGTCATTTTGGAGCCCAAAAAAATAAAGTCTGATACTGTTTCCACTGTTTCCCCATCTATTTGCCATGAAGTGATGGGACCAGATGCCATGATCTTAGTTTTCTGAATGTTAAGCTTTAAGCCAACTTTTTCACTCTCCTCTTTCACCTTTATCAAGAGGCTTTTTAGTTCCTTTTCACTTTCTGCCGTAAGGGTGGTGTCATCTGCATATCTGAGGTTATTGATATTTCTCCCGGCAATCTTGATTCCAGTTTATGCTTCTTCCAGCCCAGGGTTTCTTCATGATGTACTCTGCATGTAAATTACACAAGCTGGGTGACAGTATACAGCCTTGACATACTCCTTTTCCTATTTGTAACCAGTCTGTTGTTCCATGTCCAGTTCTAACTGTTGCTTCCTGACCTGCATACAGGTTTTTCAAGAGGCAGGTCAGGTGGTCTGGTATTCCCATCTCTTGAAGAATTTTCCACAGTTTATTGTGATCCACAAAGTCAAAGGCTTTGGCATAGTCAATAAAGCAGAAATAGATGTTTTTCTGGAACTCTCTTGCTTTTTCGATGATCCAGTGGATGTTTGCAATTTGATCTCTGGTTCCTCTGCCTTTTCTAAAACCAGCTTGAACATCTGGAAGTTCACGGTTCACGTATTGCTGAAGCCTGGCTTGGAGAATTTTGAGCATTACTTTACTAATGTGTGAGATGAGTGCAATTGTGCGGTAATTTGAGCATTCTTTGGGATTGCCTGCTTTGGGATTGGAATGAAAACTGACCTTTTCCCGTCCTGTGGCCACTGCTGAGTTTTCCAAATTTGCTGGCATATTGAGTGCCGCACCTTCACAGCATCATCTTCCAGAATTTGAAATAGCTCAACTGGAATTCCATCACCAAGTTTATTTTTGTGTGGATATATCCAAGTTACTTTGTTTAAACTTATTTATTAGAGGCAATCTAGTAGTCACTGGGAATGTTTATCCATCTTTATATCCCAAATGCTTGATTTACAGTTGGTTCTCAATAATGTTGAGTTGCTTCCTGACTATACATTAGAAAGGCATGCTTGTGTGCTCAGTTGTGTCTGACTTTTTTTGACCCCATGAACTATAGCCTGCCAGACTTCAGTGTTCATAGGATTTTTTTCCAGGCGAGAATACTGGAGCGGGTTGCCATTTCTTCTTCCAGAGAATCTTCCCAACCCAGGAATCTAACCCAGGTCTCTTGCATTGCAGTCATATTCTTTATCATCTGAGCCACCAGGGAAGCCTCCAATACATTAGAGGTTAGTTTTAAAAGATGAGTCAGAGCTCTACAACAAGGAGAGGCATATTATTTGCAGAAAGCATCATGAACCAAGAGATGCAGCCTAGTGTCATTTGGATCAGGTAAAATATCCTGGTGACTGGATGATAAAGTGTGGTGGGGATGAGGTTGTAAGACAAAATGCTACAGATATAACATTGTTAGCACAGCTGAGACTATAGAGGAGGGGTCTTAAGTGCTGTGCCAAAGAATGCATCATGGGCCTCTGAGGACCGTGGAAACTTACCTATCTCATGGACATCTCTAAATTTCTAGTCGTTCTACTTTAGGACAACTCTAAACTCTTATGAGAATTTTATATCACTGGATCATATTCTTCAGGGACTGTTGGAATGGGATGGGAAATTTACAAGGGAGTATTCATGTGGTACCACATGTTGAGATCAAACTTTCATTCTTGAGTGCAGAAGCTAACATTCCAGATATTTGTGCACACAGTTTATGTCTGGATTTTTCTTTCAAATGTGTAAAGGGCCAAGGTAGATATGTTTACTCAAGAAGTTACATTATCGTCTGTGCCCTTTGGAAAACTTGATTTTGCAGTGGAGCCTTATTGCTTAATGCTGATAGAGGCAGAGGTTATGGGGCTAGTGACAAAGTCTCTTTTCTTAGGGAGCTGCCATACTCTCTGAGCCTAAGTGGATTCTTCCTAAAATGTGCTTCCCCAAGTGGCTACTTTTACTGCCTATCCAGTTGGTTAATTTTCAATGGATGTCAGCATTTGCTGCTAAGTTGATCTGGAAAGCTCTCTAATTTAACTCTTCATATGTATTACTGTTCCCTGATGATAATGGTGATAATTTTAATTGTGGCTTCAGATTTAACAAAGTAATTTAAGTAAATTGCTTTCTAACAGAGAAGGAGAGAGAGAGAGGATGCATCGGGTGTGGCTCTTAGATACATGGATTTTCTTCTTGGGGAAGTTGCGTTCAATTACATGTTTATTTCATATACTGATGAAATGATGAACATGCCTTCAGTACATGTTTATTTCATATACTGATGAACTTAGCTCCTGGCTGGGAGCGAAGAAATTATTTTCTGGTCTGCTGCCATTGTGATTTGTGCCTTCCTTAAAGCCTTTTGATGCTTTCTCATTTACTAATGATAATATTCCTCCCCTAGATTAATAAGGCCCTACAAGGGCCTGGGTCTTGCTTATACTTTCTCCAGTCCTCTCTTGGACAATATGAGTCTTGGTTCACTTCTTGGAACTTGCGCTGTTTTCTCCTACCATAGCTTTTATGCATCTATTTCCTCTACTGGAAATGGATGTGTTTTTCTTCCTTTTTCCTGTTATTGAGTCGAAAGTTGTACTTCTCACCTCACAACAGGCTGATACATTGAGAAATGAGTTCTTGGGGCAAGGGATAATGAAATGACTTTATTTGGAAAGCCAGCAGACTAAGATGATGGAGTAGTGTCCCAAAGAACCATCTTGCCCAGGGTGTGAATAGTGTCTTTTGTGGAACAAAGAGGAGGAGGTAAAGCGGTAAAGTAAAAAGAGGTGATAAATTGTGCAAATATTTCCTGGTCCCTACCAGACTCTGGAGGGACTGTGTTGATGTCATCCTTCCTGCAGCTATTCACGGGTGGGCCTGGTCAGAATGTTTCCTGTGAGCTACACCAGCAGTCCCTTCTCTTTTTGGCACCAGGGGCTAGTTTCATGGAAGACTGTTTTCCCACAGGCTTGGGTGGGGAGGGATGGTTTGGGGATGCTTCAAGCGCATTGTATTTATTATACTGCTGCTAATATGACAGGAGTCAGAGTGAAGGAGGTAATGCAAGTGATGGGGAGCAGCTGTAAATACAGAAAAAGCTTCACTCTCACACCTACCCCCATTGCTTACCCCCTGCTATGCAGCCCATGCCCAATTCCTAACAGTCCTGAACTGGTACTGGTCTGTGGCCAAGGGTTTCTGGACCCTTGAGCTAAGCAAAGGTATTTTAGCTTAACACTCAGGCATGAGAGGCAGGATTCCTGAAAATGGGTCATTATATATACTTTAAGCTATAGGCAGTATCACTTTAGTGATTAAAGGGAAAAGCAACAGGATAGAATACAAAGGCTAAAGTAAAAGAAACAGAGTCAGATTTGCTTTTCCCTGTATACCTCTGCTTCTTCCCAGTTCTCCTGTCAGTTTCAACTCAGTTGATATTACTTGGAAGAATTATATTCTAAGCTCTTGCATATATCAAATCCTGCTATAAGATCATATACCATTGGTATAATTGTACTTGTCAATTACAATTTTACATTAATTTTATATGATTTGCTTAAAGTCTTACTTTTTCACTAAAATATAGAAACCCTGTCAATCTTGCTCATCGGGGGTCTCAATGGTGTTCAGTTCAGTTGCTCACTCTTCCAATTCTGTGCAACCACATGAACTGCAGCATGCCAGGCTTCCCTGTCCATCACCAACATCCAGAGCTTGCTCAAACTCATGTCCATAGAGTCAGTGATACCATCCAACCATCTCATCCTCTGTCGTCCCCTTCTCCTCCTGCCTTCAATCTCTCCCAGCAGCAGGGTCTTTTCCAACGAGTCACTTCTTCATATCAGGTGGCCAAAGTATTGGAGCTTCAGCTTCAGCATCAGGCTTTCCAGTGATTCTTCAGGACTGATTTCCTTTAAGATTTATTGGTTTGATCTACTTGTAGTCTGAAGGATTCTCAAGAGTCTTCTCCAACACTACAGTTCAAAAGCATTGATTCTTCATCAGCTTTCTTTATAGTCCAACTCTCACATCCATACATGACTCCTGGAAAAACCATAGCTTTGACTCTATGGACCTTTGTCGGCAAAGTAATGTCTTTGCTTTTTAATATGCTGTCTAGTTTTGTCATAGCTTGTCTTCCAAAGAGCAAGCATCTTTTAATTTCATGGCTGCAGTCAACATCTGCAATGATTTTGGAGCCCAAGAAAATAAAGTCTGTCACCATTTACATTATTTCCCCGTCTATTTGCCATGAAGTGATGGGACCAGATGCCATGATCTTTGTTTTTTGAATGTTGAGTTTTAAGCCAGCTTTTTCACTCTCCTCTTTCACTTTCATCAAGAGGCTCTTAGTTCCTCTTTGCTTTCTGCCATGAGGGTGGTGTCATGTGCATATCTGAGGTTATTGATATTTCTCTCAGCAGTTTTGATTCACACTCCAGGATGTCTGACTCTCAGTGAGTGATCACCATTGTGATTAGCTGGGTTATTAAGATCTTTTTTGTATAGTTCTTCTGTGTATTCTTGCCACCTCTTCTTAATATCTTCTGCTTCTGTTATGTCCTTAGTGCTTCTGTTCTTTATTATGCCCGTCTTTGCATGAAATGTTCCCTTGGTATCTCTAATTTTCTTGAAGAGATCTCTAGTCTTTCCCATTCTATTGTTTTCCTCTATTTCTTAGCATTGATCAGTTAGGAAGGCTTTCTTATTTCTCCTTGCTATTTTTTTGAATTCTGCATTCAGGTGGATGTATCTTTCCTTTTTTCCTTTACCTTTTGCTTCTCTTCTTTTCTCAGCTATTTGTAAGGCCTCCTCAGACTCCTTTTTGTCTTTTTGCGTTTCTTCTTCTTGGTGATGGTTTACTGCTTAATGGTATAGCACTATGCTTACCAGAAAAGAGTGCTCAATTATTATTTTATAAATGAATGAATGATATTATATTTAAATATTCTTGGTGCATTATTTTCCTGGTAAGGTCAATATTTTGTCTTATTCTGAATAAATGTTTTATTGTCCATGTTGTAGCAAACTCTTTTCCTTCCAGTAATTTAAGGACTGCATATTAGAATATTTATTAGGCCTTTGTGGTTTTAGGAAGCCAGGTAACAAGGGTGAAAATGGTGAAACTTGAAGCCAGGCAAACCTGATTTCAAATCCTTGCTCTGCAAGTTAGCTTACCAGCTTTTGTGACCTCTGCAATGTATTAATATCTTAACTTTTTTCAGCCTGTTTTTCCACCAAATGAAGTGAAGCTAAAACCTTTGCTTCAAAAATGTAATGATGTCTATAAAAATTTAAGATGTCCCCAATTTTAAGCAAGAAATATCAATTACAAATATTGTATTCACACAAGTACACAGATATTCTCTGGATCATTATTAGTATAAGTATGAAATTAAACACTAAATATTGAGAAAAATAGTGTAAATGATATAACGTCTATTGTATGGAACATTATATAGCCATGAAAGAGACTGCGAATGAATTAGAAGTAGGAAATTAGATATGGGAAAGTGAACTTGATATGAGGAACACAAATAAATTAGATATGAGGAGATGTGCAGGATGTAGCATAAAATGAAATATTTCAGAAGAGTATAAAAAATGCACACAAATGCACATGCATAGAAGATTTCTGGGAGATATTCAATGAACCAGTAATAATATTTGCGTGCTTGCACACGTGCTAAGTTGCTTTAGTAGCATCCAACTCTTTGTGACTTCTTAACTTTGGAAATTTTAATGAGTGGTCCAGCTGGTTGGTGAATGGCAGTATTTTTTTTTTCAATTTATAGTTTTTTTACTGTTCTTATTTTTAATAAAAACATATATTGCTAGTACTCAGGCCTCGTGCACTGGTGCACTGGGAAGACCCAGAGGGATCGGGTGGAGAAGGAGGTGGGAGGGGGGATCGGGATGGGGAACACATGTAAATCCATGGCTGATTCATGTCGATGTATGACAAAAACCACTACAAGATTGTAAAGTAATTAGCCTCCAACTAATAAAAATAAATGGAAAAAAAAAAGTTAAAAGAACAAAAAACATATATTGCTGATAATTTTTTTAAAGTCTTAATATACAATATTGTCCTTTTAGGGTTGCCATTTCCTTCTCCAGGGGATCTTCCCAACCCAGGGATCAAACCCAGGTCTCCCGCATTACAGGCAAACGCTTTAACCTCTGAGCCATCAGGGAAGCCCTAGAAAGAAAATCATGTGAGAAAAGGGTCTAGTTCCTACTAATGAGTTAAATACTCACTTTAAAGGAGATAGCCCTTCTAAAATATACTTACCAGAGGGTTTCCCAGTTTGGAAGAGTTTCACCAGTTTCTGCTTCCCTGAGTAGCCGGTGACGGTTCGCTATGAAGCCTGGAATTTACCTGTGCATGTCCTGGCCATCTTAGTAACATGTGCCCAGCCCTTCTCCTTGAGAGTGAAAGAGAAAAAGTGTCCTTTATTCTTTCCAGGAGGTACAAGTCTCTAGGCTGATTCTTCTGAGCCCTGATGATTACAAACATATTTAATGCTAAAAATTGCAGAAGTTAATTTTCAGAGAGTAATCCCTACTTGCTCTCTAACTAAAGTTGTATAATTTCCTAATAAAAAACAAAAACAACAGAGGAAACATTAATGGCAAAAAGGGAGGGTAACATGAGTGCTGGAACCAAATGCTTAGAAACAGACCAAGTCAAAGAAGCCTCCATCTTTGGAACTCGTGAATGTTCAGTCTTTATTGCAATGTCATAGTGTGTGGTTGAACTGTGTGTTTGTTTTTCTTATCTGTCTCTGCAGAAGCCTAACTTCTAATCTTTTCAAAGCATAATTCTTCCCCACCATAAATACATGGTCATTCCTTTGCTACTTGAACCTGGGTTTCTTTCACTTGTATTCAGTGATATATGACAACTGCCTTTCATTAGAAACATCATCTTTGTTGTTGTTGTTGAGCTCTGCTCTTAAACATGATCTGACCTCATATGAACACTAATGAGTTCAAATCATTCTGGAGCTATTTGGTGAGGACTAAGACACTTTTTTTTTTTTTTTTTTCTGTACAGGTTTCTGGATTTGATGTTTTCTGGAAAATTAGTCATTGGTCTGATTTCCCTTAACTGCTCTGAAGCCAACTTTTACATCACAATATAAATATATTTTTCCATCTCATGTAATAGCATTTATTAGTGAATCTGAAAAAACCCTGGATAAAAACACTGCATTTTATCCTGGTTAACAGCCTGAGGTTTTTTTTTTTTTTTGGCCGAGTCACTCTATACCAGCCTCATTTTTACTGCCTCTATTCTTGAAAACAGTAAACACTCATAGCTTTATAGTTCTACATGATTCCCCAGACTGACACATTGTCTAGTGGTTTTGATTGACTGCTTTTCACTTGGCAAGCTAAAGGTAATAAAAAGAAGTTCATGGTGTAGACTTATACATAGAGGGGAGCAATTTTTGAGGGCATGTGTGTGTACAAACTAAATCTATGAACTCCAGCAGAGCCAGTATCTAGGACTCTAAAACTGGAACAGATTGATTTATCTGTGACAATGTACTTCAGCCAAACCTCTGAGCTGGTTTGCTGGCAAATCCTAACACATGGCCTTTTAATGAGAGATACAGTAATAATTGCAATTATGAGTAATATAGCAGGATAGGTTGTGTTCTTTTTATTCTGATAAGAGATTGGATTCGGTTACTCAAGAAACAGATATTTGTCAGATATGGCGTGCTCATGTTTGACATGCTGAATGGTATGTACTTGGAAAAAAATGTGTATTTTTTGTGTGTGTTTTTTTATGCTTTTGTTTTTTTCAGGCTCTATAGTGTCACGGTAAGCATTTCACACTTTACACCCAGATCATTGTTATTCCATACCAATTGTCATGTGAAAACCTACAAAATCAACAGTGATGATATCTATTACCTTTTTGCCCTTTGAGAGAAAAGACCACAGTGAAACAAAATAATAATTCTTGACAAAAGGATCAAACAGAAGTGATGGTACAGTTTCTGGAATATAGGGCACCATTCACAAACTGATTAAAATCAAATACAAATTGTTGTCCCAACCTGCACTAAACATGTTTCTTTACCTGCTAGAATCCACACCCCTTCTCTTAGTTTCTGAGTCTCTTCTGTGGCTCTTCCGTGGCTCCTGCCAGTGATAGCCATCTTATCAAATGACCCACCCCACTCCTTGCCATGATTAATTGATAGGATAAAGCCCTAATCAAATGTAAGCTAGTCTTTCATTGGACAGAGGTCAATCAGGTTATTTCTTTTAAGAACTTGAATATCCAAAGACTTGATCTAGTCAGTGATGAACCCCATTATTGGAATGTGATGTACATAATGGTCTGTGTAGGGGACCACACTAGACACAAACATAGCATGTATGCACCAGAGAGCGATGGATGAGAATGGGATGAGCAAGCAAAGAGGGTGAGGTGGACATTATAGAAGCACAGTTGAGAGAGAGCGAGCTGGCAGGTGTGACCTTGAGGTCTGACATTCTCCTGTAGTTTCTCTAAGACCATGCTTGACATTGTTGTATCTACCTAGTAAACTCCTAGGTTACTTGAGCTACCTGGAGTGAGTTTCTGTTTTCTGTAACCAAGAGAGTCTTGATGAGAACATTCCATTTTACAAATATAATCTTAGGTTCATGACTATAATTTGGAATTTATTTGTATACTCAAATATGTAGTATAAGATCATTCTAAAGAAAAACCTCTGAGACAATTAAAAGACTGAAAGGGAGTCAGCGTTAGGGTGTGGTCAGAGTAGTCAGAGTCCCAGTATGGGAAATGTATTTCAGGCGGAATGTTATAGTTTAGAGTAAACATGGATGTGTTCACCAAATTCTTGATTATCAGAACCAGATGGCATTCTTGAAAAGGATTATTTTCATTCAAATAAGCAGCCTTGCTTAACCAAACCTGAAGGGGATAAATGAAATCCTTTAACTCAATGTATACTTAGAGTATGAATGAGGAACTCAGATAATTCATGTGAGGAGCAACCTTATAGGTGATCGAGATAAATTAGGGAAGTTTGAGAAATATCATTACACTTTTAAAGGGAGAATGATTTTGCCTCCCAACAAAATACTGCCTTGATGTTAGTATCAGGTTCTACAGCAAGCTGTACCATTTCTTTCAGTGTTCTCTATGGATAGCAATGATTGATTTGTCCCATGGCACTCAGATACTTGCTTCTTTCTTCTTATGAATCATATAAATATGATTCATCCTCTTCTCAAGAGTCTGGAAAAATAGCACCATGCTGAAAGTTTAGGGAAAGGTTTCGTTAAGTTCATAGGAGTTAGAACTTAGATGCACATTTTCCAAACTCACATGAACCATTTCAAGATAGGGCTCTGTTTTGTTCCAAATCTGGCCGTGGAGTGCTTTTGCTCAGCTATGTGACATGGGGCACCTACTTAACTTCTCAAAGCTGTGGGCTTAGGTCAGTTTGTCTGAATTCATCAATGGTTATCATGAGTATCAAAGACCCTCTGATCCCTCATGGTTTCACATGATGGTAAAGCCCACTTCCTTACCATGATACCCACTAGATTTTCTCAGAGTAACATCTTCTGTTTCTTTCTAACCAATGAATCCCCTTTTCAGTTTGGGATGATTGTTCATTTCTACCCCAACCGCACTGAAAGGCAGAGGTGTTTGCTTTTTCGTAAGGGAAATTCAACCCTTTCAAATACAGTGCTGGAATCTCCTTCTTGGAGTGATAATGGAAGAAAATATCAGTGAAGAGTTATCTCTCTCCTATAAAACGTCCTAGGGCAAATATTGCTACTGATACATTCCAACACAAAAATATAAAAATAAAAAGAAATCTTTTTTTTTTTTTCCTGCGTTGAACTTTCAGCTTTTCTTACCAAACACGATTCAACTCTCTTCTATGAATATGTAGATTTAATTTGGCACTTTTATTCTCCATGTTAAGTATAAGGATAGCACAGGAAGATAAAGTAATTTTTCTCCAAACAAAAGGGAAGTAAAGCAGTAATAGACAACTGAGAAAGAATGTCCTTCTGAATAGAAGTTAATCAATACAAGTCTACAGCCCTTTTTTATGATTTTTTTCCCTACTGAGTCTTAGCCAAAAAACATTCAAGTCAGCCAAAAGTTTCTTTTCTGAATAGAAAAGGAAAAAAAAAAATTAGAAGCATTTCTCCAAAACAAAAAACACAGAAAATCAACTAATAATTTTTGCCAAAATTGATGACCAAATATATTGGGCAAGCTATTTTTTTCATGTTTCATGGGTTATGAATAGATGCATTTTGCATAACTGAGAACATATGCCATTCTTAAGTAGCTTGAAAGAAAATCACTAATCTAGAAAATCACTAGAATTAGTTTTGATTTTGTATTGCATATGATCTGGATCTGGAAATTCAAGCCAGTCCTTTCCCTGTGACCTGAGTACAAGCTACTTATTCTTCTTGAGACAGTATTTCACGCAAGGCATCAGAGTTCCCTCCTCTACCAACACAGGCTGCTCAGTCAAAGAAGCAAAGCAAGGCACTGAGGTATCTCAGTGCTTGGGTCATATTATCCTTATTTTACTTAATAATGACCCCAAAGGGCAAGAGTAGTGATGCTGGCAGTTCTGACTTTTTTTTTTTTTTTTTAAGTGATGATGGGATATCTCTTCAGACCACCAGCTAAGTTCTGTCTGAAATGACCTTTCCTTTCTCTTACTGGGGAGCTAGAAAGGCAGATATATTCTTATTTGCTTCTCAATTTTAAGACTAGGTATTACTATTCTATTCCTCTTTGCCCAAAATGGCAAATTCTGGTATATTTTCTCTCAGGAAATATCCTGGTGGCACTTTGGAACAGGAATTTGCATTTGTGTCTAAAATCCTAGACATTACTGATATACTCTGAGAACCACTGCTCTGTGAATAGGGTTTCCCAGGTGGCAGTAGTGGTAAAGAACCCACCTGCCAATGTAGGAGACATAAGAGAAGTGGGTTTGACCCCTGGGTCAAGAAAATCCCCTGGAGGAGGAAATGGCAACCCACTCCAGTATTCTTGCCTGGAGAATCCCATGGACAGGGGAGCCTGGCAGGCTACTGTCCATAGAGTCTGAATGAGTTGGACGTGACTGCATGCATGCTATATGAATAAGAGCAATTGGTTCTAATCCTGGACTATGACTTTACATAACTCATTTGACCCGTTAGAATGTATATATGTTTCAGTACTATCCATGGTTTCAGACATTCTCTGAGGGTCTTAGAACATATTCCTTGAAGATAAGAGGGAGTACTGTGTATTGCTTTTGTACATAATATAAAAATGCTGGTTGGTTCCAAAGACATCAATTAACTTTGTTGTCAGTATTTGACATCTGTTTTATGATAAGGGTTTCCCTGGTGGCTTAGATGGTAAAGAGTCTACCTGCAACACAGGAGACCTGGGTTCGATCCCTGGGTCGGGAAAATCCCCTAGAGAAGGGAATGACTATCCACTCCAGTATTCTTGCCTGAAGAATTCCATGGACAGAGGAGCCTGGTGGGTTACAGTTCCAGGGGGTTGCAAAGAGTTGGACATGACTATTGTGTGATACTTCCTCCACCTCCCCATTACTTTGAAATGAGGGAAGTAGTTGGCATTCTGAACACAAATTTTGGCCGGAGTATAGATGTTAAGTCTTCCCAGATGACTAAGTGGTAAAGAATCCCTCTGCAATGCAAGAGATGTGGGTTTGATCCCTGGGTTGGGAAGATCCCCTGGAGAAGGGAATATTTACCCACTCTAGTATTCTTGCCTGGAGAATTCCATGGACAGAGGAGCCTTGTGGGCTGTAGTCCATGGGGTCTCACAGAGTTGAACGCGATTGAGCGACTAAACAACAACAACAAATAGATATTAAATTATTTTATAAAACAGGTTCCTTTGAGTTCTGTAGGATTCCAGTATAACTTGTTTGAATTAACAACCTACATAAAGTGGCAACTTGACAATCAGAAAGGGATTGGAAAGTCTTTACCCTATCAGAGTTCCTTTGGGCAAGAGGCTCCCCAGTGTGAACATAAACTTGGACAACTTTAGTCAAGGCAACCATACCTCCTAGTTTGCCTCGTTTGTTTCTCAGTTCGGGTCTGTTGTTCTGACATACCTAATGCTCTCTTTGGGCTTCCCTCATAGCTCAGTTGGTAAAGAATCCACCTGCAATGCAGAAGACCCCAGTTCGATTCCTGGGTCGGGAAGATCCACTGGAACAGGGATAGGCTACCCACTCTAGTATTCTTGGACTTCCCTTATGGTTCAGCTGGTAAAGAATCTATCTGCCATGTGGGAGACCTGGGTTGCTGTGTTTACTTTCAAAAGTATCCTGTTTAGATAATACATTTTATAGTCTCCTAAACTCTAGGCAACTAGCTTTGAATATTTCCATTCTCATGGACAGTTCATTCCTAGAAGGTAGGAATGAATCTGACTTTCTTTTCTGATGACATTAGCTTTTTACATTCTAAATCTACCAAATGGTTTTCTGATCCCCATATTTTATAGTTTAGTTTCCATAGGGCATGAGATGGCTATTTTCATTAAAAGATTGCTCAGAAAGGCATGTTGCATGAAAGCGTGAGACTCCAAGGGTACTTAGTGGGGAAACAGAGGGTTGTGCGAATGTCATGGCAGTCTACTTCCATTAGGCCCTGGGCACATTCACGTGTCCAATGGGATCTGTCAGTTAGGCATCACCTGTCAGTGGTCCCTGAATGCTGGAACACTAAACTGAATTTGATGCTTTGGGAGATAACGGAGCCTACTCCCTACAATACCCTCAATGCATGTCCCAGGAGGTGAGCTGGACAGTACTGGCTAGCAGCCATGCACAAACCTGGCTTGCCCTAAAGACAGAAGACATGTGCATGTTGAAGTCTTAAGATTTTTGAAGTAACTAAAATACTCAATGCAAGAGAGTGTTTTAATAAAAAAAAATAAAATGCTTGGCATAGCACCTCTATATCTATGAAGAGAGAAAGTTCTTCTTAGGAAATCACAAGCACTTCTGACATGTGATGGTTGTTTTTTAATAACTTCATAAAAAATTAAATAATGTCCAGCTGTTGACTTCAGTGTTTCAGAGCCTGCTCCCTGACAAGTTTTCAAGTAGTTGGTTAGATGTAGTTCTAGACAATATTATTGCTAAAAATGAATTCCACATTTATCTCACTTACTGATATCTACAGTGTTATCTGGATGTATTCCTAAGTATTTTCCATGTGGAGAATGTAAGGTATCATTGGAATTGATCATTGTTAAAAAATGAGATAGATCATTTTATGTATATATATTGTGTGTGTGTGTGTGTGTGTGTGTGTGTGTATAATGAGTATATGTCTCATGCTCCAATATAGAATGTTTATAACTCATTTTCCAACTCATGCTGCTCTAGTTAGAAACACGTTTTTGTTTGCGTGTTTGTTTTTACTGAAGCCCAGAGAGCATTAATTCACCTACAAGTAGTAATAGAATAACAGAATCAACATGTTAGAGACTGTCCAGGTTTCATTGCTAGAGCTGTCAAGTCACCATAGACAATTTCATTGTTATTCAAAAATCTTTTTCACACGTAGTTTTTAAAACAAATTTTTGGATATATATTTTTTATTGGATTCTTTTAAAATTACAACCTCTTATAAAATTTTTTAAAATTTATTTTAATTTTGGCTGTGCCGAGTCTTTGTTGCTGGGCAGACTTTTCTCTAGTTGTGGTGATGGGGGCTATTCTCTAGTTGTGGTGCATGGACTTCTCATTCCAGTGGCTTCTCTTGTTGCTGAGGATGGGCTATAGGGCATGACGGCTTCAGTAGTTGTGGCACATAGCCTCAGTAGTTGCAGCCCATGGGCTCGAGGGCACAGCCTCGGTAATTGTGTTGCACAGGCTTGGTTGCTCTGTGACATGTGGGATCTTTCCAGACCAGGGATCAAACACGTCACACATAGTTTTAACATAGGGCTTTCACATCTAAAACATAAAGATCATTGTGAAATTTCTGGAATAGGGTCCTGAGGTTTAAATACATTTATAATTAGACAATTTATTTGTTTATATTATTAATATAATTTGTAAACCCTTTTCTCATTTGGTGTGTGTAGACCCAAAGTTAAATGGTAAAAATCATCAAGAGTATAAGCAGCTTGAAGAAAGAAAAATGAACAAGAAAGGATTTGTGGGTATAATGATGGAAAAAATACTCTTTGGAAAATAACTTGATTGTTTTAGAAAGCATGATAAACATACTAGCAAATTGGAGTTTGGCCAGCTGCTCTGTGGAAATACTTTAAAATAGAATTTGTGTTCTTAGCTAAAATCTCAGCTCACACCCTCTCTAACCTTGCAAAAAGAAACCAGCTCTTAAAAAGCATCTGTAACCCAGAAACCAGAAGTAAATCATAGAAATATTGGAACATATACAAGTAATACAGAAATAAGCCAGATTTCATGAGAGATTTTTTTTTCAAGAAAATATAAAAAATAGCAAGGGACCAATTTTAATACCTTCTGACCTTAAATATCACAGTAACAAGTACATGTAAAAGTTCAAATTGGTGCTTCCCAGATATTCCTGTTATAGAACAGTATGGGTAAGGAGGTTGTGAAAAGCATACTTGGCCAAATAACTAAATAGAGGCATTAGGCATTTAGTTTTTTTGCACATTGGGATAATGCGTGAAAACATTTCCAACTTTAAAGCTATCTTTACACCTTCCTCTGTGTTGAGACTGAGCGTGAATGTGATGCCTTGATGGCGACACATGAGGGCTGGATGGGTCCATTGTGGAGAAATGAGAAGCTGAAAGTGAGATTCTCACATCCTTTTCCTACCTCTCTATAATGAAGGGGTTTTGGTGTTTTCATGGGCTGTAAAGTAGTTAAAAGAGGGGACGTGACATAGTGGCTGAGAATGAAATTCCAAAATGAGACCAACCTGGATTTGACTTCTGGTTCTGTGATTTTTCTGGTGTAAAATCTTGAGTAGGTGATTTACCACGTAAGAGCCTCAGTTCTCTTGTGGTCAAGTGGGATAATAGTGCCTGCCTCCTAAGGCTGGTATGATAGTTAACCTATTTATTCTTGAAAAGCATGTAACACAATGCCTGTAGTGTAGAAACTTTCAGAAAATGTTGGCTCTTAGTAACTGAAGACCTGAGGAAGGTAAAGAATGTGCTTCGGAGCCTACCATGCACGTGGCCCTCAGTCTTCTGTCTGAGCAGGTTTTACATGAGATGCTATTGCAAACATTGCCACTGATATATGAAAGACCCTCACTTGCCTGTCATATCACAGGGGCTCAATATAGTCTGCTGAACAAATATATCACATTTTACATCTCAGGTCATCTCCTCCAATGCATAAGAACATTTGTTGACTCTCAGTTTTCTAGTCTAATGAGTCCAACACACCCAAATTGAATTACTGCATTGCTTTATTATAGCTATATATTGCTTTTTGAGATTTCTTCTTCTCAAGCAGCCCTTCTCTATCAATTATGCCTGATAAAATGTTACTGTTTCTTCAAGAGTCTTCTCAAATGCCCCCTGCTACACTGTAGACTTTGTAGCCTCATGGTGTTACGCACTTTAAATATATCTTGTTTATTCACCTTTAACACAGCCACCTAGTTGCTGAAGCCAGGAACTCTTTCAAATCCGTGTCCTCTTCAGTGTGTAAGAACATGTTTTCACACAAACATTCAGTATATATTTAAGTGAAGAAGTGCCTTTACATAACTTAAAGTGATGAAGGATCAGATAAATATCAAAGGAAATATCATCATGAACATCAGGAGATAATTTCTTTGTATAGCCTGGATGGAAAATGCCAGAATGGCCCTGTAGTAAGTTGAAGGAAACTACCTGCTTAAAGATTGGGAAAATGAAAGAACTGACCTCTTAAGGATATAAGGAGAAGATTCTGAATCATGATAGCTTTGGGGTGGACCATAATTAGGCCATTCTAAAAGAATAGTAAAATAAGAGTTTATGTCTTTTCTGTCTGGCCTATCAGAGATTTTTAGTAATCCTTCTATAGTGATTCCATCTGTAGTCATTCGTACTTCTCTGGCTATGTTAATTAATATTGCTACATCTATTGAGAATTTACCACATGTTACTCACTGATCTGGGTGCTTTACATGTGTTTTATCTTTCCCTTTTTTTTTTTTTTTTTTTCACTACAACCTCACAAAGAAGGTATTACTTGGATTCTGATTTTACATAAGAAGAAACAGAGGGTCATGCAGCAACATGGGTAGACCTGGAAGTAAGTCAGGAAGAGAAAGACAAATACCATATGATATCACTTATATGTGGAATCTAAAATATACACAAATGAACTTATTTATGAAACAGACTCACAGACATAGAAAATAGACTGGTGGTTGCCTAGGGGGAAGCAAGGTGGGGAGTTTATGCTTAGCAGTTGAAAACTATTTTATATAGAATAGACAAATAGTAAGGTCCTACTGTATACCATAGGGAACTATATTCAAAATCCTGTGATGATACAATGAAAAGGAATATGAAAAACAGTATGTGTATATATATATGTGTATATATATGTATATATATGACTGAATCACTTTGTGGTACAGCAGAAATTAATACAACATTGTAAATCAAATATACTTGAATAAAATAAATTTTAAAAAGAAAGAAATAGAGATTCAGGCAAGTTTCACCTAAGTTCACAGAGCTAGTAAATGGCACAGTCAGAATCTGAATCCAAATCTGTTTGATACTAGAACCACATTCTTCATTCACAGGCTAAATATTTTAAAAATAAATAAAAATACCCCCCACCCACCATGGACAATGACCATGGCACAGACATGTGTAGAAGTAGCTCATTATTCTGGTCACAAAAAGTACCACGTTTAACTACTGACTTCTCTTAGGGAATCATTGAACGTCAGAGCTGGGGAAGATGTTAGCAGGCATTTACAACAGCTCATGCTGTTTTCTTGTTGCTTCCCTTGTGACTCAGCTGGTAAAGAATCCACCTGCAATGTAGGAGACCTGGATTTGATCCCTCGGTTGGGAAGATCCTCTGGAGAAGGGAAAGGCTCCCCACTCCAGTATTCTGGCCTGGAGGATTCCATGGACTGTATAGCCCATGGGGTCACAAAAAGTCAGACACGACTGAGCGACTTTCACTTCACTTCACTTCGTCTTGTTTTAGAGTAGGTAGTTGAACACCAGGGAGATAAAGTTTTGTGCTTTAGATCAGTGAGTTAGTGCAAAATTGGGACCAGAATTCCATTCTCCTTCCAGTATACCAGCATAGTTTCTCATGAGGCTGGAATAAATAGCTTTACAGGGTAGTCTTGCCAATCCAAACCTATAAAGTGACAGTGAATGTCACAATCCACATATCAGATGTTGTTTTAGGTTGCAGTTGTTATTCTCTTACTCTTTCTGCCAGATCCTCTCTTTTTAGACATCACAGCCCAGTCTGATAACCTGTAGAGTGTCAGATACAGAGAAAAATAATTCTTCCTTCTCCCAACCCCATGCACTTCCTAGACTTGAGGAATTTATGTCTGAGCTCATGAAAATGCCCTTAAAAACCAACTGTTCAGTAGTCCGAAGTTGGTTTTCTAAACAGCATTACTTGCATGAGCTGCTCTCAAAACCCTGGATCCCCTGATCCACATCGTTGCCAGCGGAAAATAGTTTTTTTCCCTCTGTGCCAAAGACGAAAGAAACAAAAGAGAAGAAAAAAAAAATCAGTGGATAATACAGTAGTTTGGCTTGAAATGAAAAGACTGCTGAATAAGTTGAAAGCTCTGGGAACTGAAATTCGGATAGAATAATAGCTGTGTATTGTGATGGGGAAGGAAAGAGGAAGTGTCCCTGTGTGTAAATGACTGGATAAAGAGTTCTTTAATGAGTACGCAGAGGAGCAAGGACAGGGTGTTGGGAGAAGAGCCGGGTAACCCAGTGCAAGTGTCAGAGACCTGGAGGAAATGTGCCAAAGGCTGAAATTGAGTGAGAGAACAGAAGCTTTATAACTATGTCGAGAACAAGATGATAGGAGAGGAAGGGATGCTTCTACCAGAAGGTCCTTTTAGAAAAAAGTCACACTTGTCTTCCCTCAACACGTGACAGTTTCCCTGTCAGAGGAGGTAAATAATATTAGTTTGGATAGGATCTAATCCTAGTGAGAAAAACTGAAGCCCAAGGATATAAGGAAATTTGAAAACACAACATTGGTGCTTCAGATTCAATTCAGGGAATGGTTGTAAAACACTGACATTTTGCTAAGTGCCAGGGATGTCAAGATGAATAAGACACACTCACTGCCCTCAAGTGAGATTCACAGTCTAGGGGGTAAAACAAGCATGACACAAGCTAATTATATAACAGGGTGATAAATGCAATATTATATTGATTTCTGGTTACTTTGTAGGGCTTGATGGATGGGAGAGGAATAAAGAGATTAATTGGCCTAGGGTGATGATTTTTAAAAAGAAACTCATTTACCTGATATATAGATAAATTAGATTAGTAGTTTGATACCCATCATGAGCAATAACCTGGAATCAGTTCATGAAAACAGGTGTGTGTGTGTGTGTGTACGCATATGCACGGTGTTGCTCAGCAGTGCCTCACTCTTTGCTGGCCCATGGACTGTGACTTGTCTTCTGTCCATGGGATTTTTCAGGCAAGAATGCTAGAATAGATTGCCATTTCTTCCTCCAGGGGATCTTCCTGACCCAGCGCTCGAACCTCTATCTTCTGCATCTTCTGCATTGTTGACGTTAATACAAGTTAGAGATGATTCTAAGAATTATTGTGGATTTACCAAGGAAGACTAGACTAATGTAATTTCATTTCCCTTATAAAAAAAGCAAATTAGATTGGGAGGCTAGAAACACAGTGCAGATATGCATACCATAGACCTCATCTCATATTCTGGTTTTCTCTGAGTATTTGACCAGGTCTTCAGTAACACACTTGTTGAATAAGAAGTCCATGGACATGTTGCTAATACACTGAGATGGACTCGGAAATGCCAGTGATTTGGTAGAGGTGAGTCAGAAGGGAGGCTTCTGGTTGTGGAATACAGATTCTTTACTGTGATGTGGCTATAGTGATCCTTTCCTTCATGACTAGGGTGGTGGGTCAGTAAGGGACTCCCCAGGGAACAAAGAGCAGACTTAAGCAGGGCAATTTAGGCTGAGTTTGGCTTCCCTGGTGGCTCAGACGGTAAAGCGTCTGCCTGCAATGTGCGAGACCCGGGTTCGATCCTTGGGTTGGGAAGATCCCCTGGAGAAGGAAATGGCAACCGACTCCAGTACTCTTGCCTGGAAAGTTTCCATGGACTGAGGAGCCTGGTAGGCTACAGTCCATGGGGGTCTCAAAGAGTCAGATATGACTGAGCAACTTCACTTTCCTTCTTTCTTTCTTTCTTTTTTTTCTTTCTTTTTTTTCTTTTCTTTCTTTCCTTTCTTTCTTTCTTTCATAAAGGAATGACAAGCAGGCACATTTTAAGGGAACTAATAAGGGATAGTGCAGAGTCTCACCACTAGTCTGAGATGCTGAGGATAAAGATCAGACCATGGAACCCACAGTGAAGCCATAATAGGGAAGCAGAAGGCTCCTGCCCCAGCCAGAGTTTTGGGTTACTGTTTCCTTGCATTGCACTTGACCTGCTTATTGGTCCCTGCCCTGTCTTCCTGCAGACACTCACCCACTCTGCCATGTACTTCCTCCTCCCTGGACTCATTGTCTTTGTGGGGACTGGTAGAAGTCATGTGCTCCTCTGCTTATCAGCTATTTCCTGTTCTTGATTTATTGCTTGTGAAGCCCTTAATTAGTCAGATCTTTCCTGACGTTCTATAATTGTGGCAAGGGCAGTTTCGATCCCCATCATGCCTGTGAGCCTTTGGCAGCGTGTCTTCTGATACACCTGTGAACAAGGAGAAATCTGAGTCTGATGCTATTACTTGAATGGACTTGGATGGGCTTCAAAATGCTAATTAAGTGGTAGATATCAATAGATAGGGCTCCTGGGGAAGTAATGATGAGATTGCACTTGGAGGAGACTACTGTCTGAATTCTTGTGTTAGCCTCCCCTATCTTCCTGATAAATTTCTAAAGGTTTTCTGTCTACTGCTTTGGTAAATAAATTATTCTGAACACACAGGCCATCAAGATATGCATAATTATTCCCAAACAACTATAAGTTTTGCAAGCAATTTTTAAACAGTCACATCTTTATTGGGCCAGTATTCAAATGATGTTTTTCTTATTTGAGGACACACTAACACACAGTTGGTTAAAATTTCCCTGGAAAGAGCAAAGAAAATATTTGTAAAATGTATCATAGGTACTTGTATAACAAATAATACTTATGGGGTTAATCAAGACTTGTTAGAAAATTTAATGAGACTTTCAATGTCTTATATGTCAGACTGAAATGAAGAAAATACACCATTTGAATTTGATCTAGGAACATTCCCTTTCTTCCATTTTCACTATTTATATTGCCAATGTGAATCTGAGATAATAATTTGTTGCAGGTAGACTGAAATTTTAATATCCTTCCTGAGTTCACTGTCCTGTCTTATGGGATATGCAAAATAGATCATGTTTATTTATAGGTTACTCAGAGAGGTTTCTTCTCTCTGTCTGCCTGTCTCTCTTACCCTCCATCTCTCTGCCCATTTCCCTTGCTGTGAGGGGTCTCTGTTTCAAGGAATCAAAAGGCCCCTTTTAATTTCTATTTACTTCAAGATGTCCTAAGGGACCCTTTTGGGGTTGAAATACTGTAAGGTTCCCTTACTCTTTCATTGGTTTTAAACTTACCTATGTTCAGAGAAATCTGGTATGCAGGTCAAGAAGCAACAGTTAGAACTGGACCTGGAATAATGGACTGGTTCCTAATTGGGAAAGGAGTACTTCAAGGCTGTATATTGTCACCCTGCTTATTTAAATTACATGCAGAGTACATCATGTGATATGCTGGGCTGAATGAAGCATAAGCTGGAATCAAAATTGCCGGGAGAAATATCAATAACTTCAGATGGGCAGATGACACCACCCTTATGGCAGAAAGCAAAGAGGAACTAAAGAGCCTCTTGAAGAAAGTGAAAGAGGAGAGTGAAAAAGCTGTCTTAAGAGTCAACGTTCAAAAAACTAAGGTCATGGCATCTGGTCCCATCACTTCATAGCAAATAGATGGAGAAACAATGGAAACAGTTGACAGACTTTGTTTTCTTGGGCTCCAAAATCGCTGCAGATGGTGACTGCAGCCATGAAATTAAAAGATGCTTGCTCCTTGGAAGAAAAACCATGACCATCCTAGACAGCATATGAAGCATAGACATTACTTTGCCGACAAAGGTCCATCTAGTTAAAGCTATGGTTTTTCCAGTAGTCATGTATGGATGTGAGAGTTGGACCATGAAGAAAGCTGAGCACTGAAGTATCGATGATTTTGAACTGTGGTGTTGGAGAAGACTCTTGAGAGTCCCTTGGACTGCAAGGAGATCCAACCAGTCCATCCTAAAGGAAATCAGTCCTGAATATTCATTGGGAGGACTGATGCTGAAGCTGAAGCTTCAATACTTTGGCCACTTGATGCAAAGAACTGATTCATTGGAAAAGACCCTGATGCTGGAAAAGATTGAATGTGGGAAGAGAAGGGGACGACAGAGGATGAGATGGTTGGATGGCATCACCGACTCAATGGACCTGAGTTTGAGCAAGCTCCGGGAGTTGGTGATGGACAAGGAAGCCTGGCGTGCTGCAGTCCATGGGATCGCAAAGAATCAGACATGACTGAGAAGCTGAACTGAACTGATATTTCAATTACTGAAAAAAAAAATGACTTTACATTGTAGCACATTTGTCATGAAAACTTTCTGAAGAGAAAAGATGATGTTATCCTTCTTTTACCAGAAATTGATATTTGACTGGACATAATTTTTCTATTATGTCACTGTTTTATAACCACTTGTTGAAAAAAAAATCCAAGAGCTCATTGAGGCGGCTTGAAGTTACCTTATCGTTTCTTTTCTACAGCTGAGATCATATCTTTTTAACTGCACGCTTCACAGTGAAAGCAGCTTCCTTTGTGGACCCTGGGCCACATTCCAGAGCCTTTGGACACCAATTTAGACTGCCGCCTTCCCTCCCCCGCCAAGACAGGCAAGCAGAACGTGGAGAGGTGATTAGAATTTTACTCCCCCATCCACAGACCTTCAGCTTTCCCTGTCTCCTTAGCTTCCCTTTGCTTAGCAACAGGAATGTGGCAAACACTGCATTGCTAACAGATTTCTTTTTTCCTCTCACATTGAAAAGAAGAACTTAAGGGTATAAGAGCCAATAAAACATCACACATTTCATGTGGGCTTCCCATTAGAATTTTATACGCTGAATACAGGGAGTTTCGGGGGCCACCGTATTATCACAATTTTTGTGGTTGCAGTTGACTTAATCATATAACATCAACTGGGCCTCTACTCCCCTGTGAATATAGCAGAAAGTCAGCACCTAAGTGCCAGTGCATATTTCAACTACACATCTGCCCTCTTTTCTCCCCTGGGTACTATTTTTAGAAATTTAAGTCATCTAGGTCAGGAATTAAGGCTGTCCTTGTAATAGTGGTTCAAAGTAATTTAGAGGTGTGCACATCATCTTTATTCCTCTGTGAATGCTGGGGCTATTTAAATTCAGCAAGTCAATTCAATAGTACTGGTTCCTCTCCTCTCAGCAAGGTATTGGGTTAGATACCCAGAGAGTAACATTAAGAAGGGTCAAACCCTGCCTTCAAGAAGTGAAGTGGGCCTGTTTGTTTATATAGCATTAAGCAGGATATATTAGGTTTCCAATATCTGACCATTTTTTGGCCCCAAAAGTGGCAGTTTCATATAATATAGCCTAATAATGTGCTGTTGTCATGCCTAAAAAACACTAAGCATTGAAGACCTTAAATATAAGTGGTTGAAATTCAGGATGGGCTTAAGAGGAATACATGATTTCAGTAGTCTTAGAGATTTGTGTAGAATTAGATTCTCTGTAAACTAACCACCTGTACTAGGCAGTAGGAAGCTGAATCAAAGCAATGGAAAGCAGAAAGTAAGTGTTTTACTTAGAAAATATCAAGCAATCTAGAATGACTGACACAAATAATTCATGAATGGGGCAGTGGAGGACAACTACAGCTCAGACAGTAAATTGGTGTCAGAGTGCATTCTTTTATCAGGCTAGAGGGAAGCATGAAAGATGCTGAGGAAGGGAACAGAAAATTCATAGCTATGTACCTACTTTTCCACTGGTCTTAAGATCTACCCTTGTGCATTCCCCAGGAAGGGCTGACTTTCTCTGGCATGGAAAATTAATATATACATTTGACAGTATCTTTTAATGACTATTTTGAAATAAGTGTCAACATTAACAAAAGGAAGTCCACAGTGAAACTGAAAAAAAAAAGTGTTTTTGTTTTTTTTGATAGACATTAAAGCTGAAAAGGCTGGAGCAAAGGTCACATGCCTAGGGCATCCACACAGATAGCAGAAAGCAAACTACAACTCAAATTCAGCCAACTGCCTCTTTTTGTAAATAAAGTTTTATTCGAACACAGGCCCATTCATTTTCCTCTTGCCTGTGACTGCTTTCATGCTGCATTGTGGTTGCAGAGTTGATTAGTTGTAATACACATAATATGGCTGGTAAAGCATAAAATATTTTTCTGTTTAGCCCTTCACAGGAAAAGTTTGCTAACTCCTGGCACTAAAAAAGAAAAAGATTGACTTGGTTAATCTATCATTTTCTACTTTGTTGACGGATACTGAGAGAGGAAAATCAGCAGTACAAGTGTGACAATAAATGATAACTGGTACCCTTGGCCTCAAGGTCAGTCATCAGTGACAGAACTGGGGGCTGGTGATTTAGTGAACACTTGATCACTGCTACCAAGTTTCAGAACCTTTATTGATGCCTTATAGTCAAATCTTCCTACTTTACAAGAGAACCTAGACTTTGAGACATTTATATGATATCTCCCAGTTTTAAGATAGTGTCCACAAGTGCCTTGTGAAGTTTTTAGCCTTGGGAGTCAAAAGCAATTTCTCCATCTGGATTCAGTTTATGACCACACATTGTGGCTCTAGAAGAAGACATCATTATAAGAAGGAAGGGGTGAAAAGTTAGAGGGAATTAAGTTAGAGGGAATTAAGTGATACAGCAAGAAGATGGAGCAGTATATGACATGGGTTCTCACATGCTCTGCAGGACTTGTGAACGAGAGCAGAATTGAGGTCAGGAAGAGGAAAGGACCTTGTTTATTCCTATCTGGCAAATTTGCTTTAGAATACAATTCATTGTCAGGGCATTGGTGAAATGATTCAAATATACAGACAGTTTTTATTACTATGTTTATTAAACTAACATAGTTTAGTTTAACATAGTCCCCTCACATGGGATCTAAAGTGTGAGAAGAGAAATGAACTAATGGTGCAGCAGGAACTTAGCTATCTATGTTAAATCTGAAAATAAAGAAAAAGAGCAGATTAAGGAATAACATGGACAAAACATGTTTCTTGGTTTTCTTCACATGTCTGTGAGAAGAAGAAAATATTCAAGGGACAAAGAGTCAATATTATTTTCAGTGAGATGTTAGATTTAAATAAATATCTCTTGTACTGTATACCCTTGACAATTGAATATGCACAGCAAAACTTGTTTGCTTTTTTAATGAAAGTTAATACCTTGCGGGCAGAACCTTGTTTAACTTGTTTACTCCCAAATCCTTTGGCCCCAGCACTATGCAGCTTTGCTAAATTTGCTGAATGAATGGATACAGGAGTGAACGGACAACTGGGGGTCCACATAGATCCTGTCTTGCATGTTTTCTTGTCTTCCGTTATGGCCTCTGTTTCTGCTCTGATAACCTTCTCTTCTGGTCTTCTTCTATAACCTATATCTCTGGTCTTTTTATTTTTTTTCAAAACAAAATTCTTTTTACAAGCAAATTGCATTATCTTTTTCAAAAATGTACTGAAAATATAAACCCAGAAACTGTCATTTCCTTTTTCTGTGTATGATTGTTGTGCCTAATGACTGTGTAAGGTAAATTACCATTTAATTGCTGTTTTTTATTCAGACATATTTCTAGATGGTGCCTTGGAGTCTAATATGTGTCAGATTTTCCATTTTTATTTGCAAAACAATTTTTGTTCCTGAAGAAGACAGAATAAATGGGAAGATGTGAACGTTTATTATACTAGTGACAGGGAACAGCATATCATAAATTGCTACCTTTAACAAAGAGTGATATTAATTTATTGAACAGTGACAGTTGGGCATCTACTATGTGTGAAGCATCTGCTGTCTGTAAATGAGTGCCTGAGACCAGTGGAGAAGTGTAAAGTGTTCTGAGTGTGATGGAGCGACCTACCGTGGAAAGGCAGAGGCCTCTCCTGGAAATCAGTGAATCCCTTAAAGCAGTCTTGGACTGTGATGGATGACTTGTCAGCTGTTTTCTCACTGCTTACTACAGGGGGCAAGGAAGTTTGCAGGAGTTTCTTTAACAGGGTAATCGAGAACATACTTTTCTTTCTCTCTGGAAGTTTATACATTTCTCAGCTTAGAAAAGCGCTCTGCCTTTCCATTTATGAAAAATGACTGTGCAAAACTGCATCTGAGACAAAGTAGAACTTCAAGAGTGAATAGTGAAAGGATGGGAAATACATCTTATCTGGCAGGTCATTTAAGGCTGTTTCCTGGTGGTTCAGATGGTGGAGAGTCCGCCTGCAGTGCAGGAGACCTGGGTTCAATCCCTGTGTTGGGAATATCCCTTGGAGAAGGGAATGGCTACCCACTCCAGTATTCTTGCCATGGACAGAGGAGCCTGGCGTGCTACAGGCCTTAGGGTTCCAAAGAGTTAGACGTGACTGAGACACTTTCACTTTTCACTTTCAAGACCCTTTACTCACTCCATTGCGATTGTAGTTGTAAGAAGAGGGGAGGAAGCTCGAAGTATGTGCTGAGCTCTCTGGATGCCCTGTCCCGTTGCTTTCCATCCTCACAACACGCCTAAGTGTTATCATTGTGCCCATTTTATAGATGAGAGAACTGAGGTTCTGGGCTCCCTTTTTACATATTTGCTTACTCCCTCCCATCTCTCTATCTAGACAAATTTCACTTTTCCTAAATACTCATTGTAGCAATATATCTCTTTTTTCTCCTATTATAATTTCTAACAACTTTTTTTTTATTGAGGTAAAATTGGTATATAATATATATGTTTAAGTTGTGCAAGATTATAATCGAACATTTCTGTACACTACAAAGTGATCACCACAATAAATCTAGTTACCATCTATCACCATAGAGTTGACCCCTTTCACCCATCCCCCACCCCTTCCCCTCCGGTAACCACCAATCTCTCCTCTGTATCTATGAGTTTTATTTTGTTTGTTTGTTTTGTTTTTTAGATTCCACATATAAGTGAAGTCATATTGTATTTCTCTGTTCTCTATCTGACTTACTTGGCTTAGCATAATACCCTCAAGGCCCATCCATATTGTTGCTCAAGTGGTACATTGATACACAAAGCTTGCACATGTTTAATGTATAGAATTTGATGAGTTTGGGCATATTCATGAAATAAGATAATAGAGTCAAGATAATAGATGCAGCTGTCAGTATGGAAAAAGTGGTAACCAAGTTAGTAGACCTGGCTATCATTATAAAGCAAAGTAGCTTGTGATCTTTGTACATTTTAAGAAGACTTACCATGGAATCTACTATCATACCAAATCTTTAAGTGTATAGTATGGTATTGTTAACTGTAAGCGTGAGGTCATACAACAGACCCAGAGAACACTGGATCACTGAAACTGCACTGAACAACAA
Source organism: Cervus canadensis (assembly GCF_019320065.1). Lineage (NCBI taxonomy): Eukaryota > Metazoa > Chordata > Mammalia > Artiodactyla > Cervidae > Cervus > Cervus canadensis. Next base: position 41,963,542 of record NC_057393.1, read on the forward strand.
ATTCCTGATACGTCTTAAATAAGGGACAGCTTTTTTGACTGCATCATGGATACATCTGAATCCTCGTGTTCCACCTTTTAGTACAAGGTGGACACAAATCAGTATTTGTTGTTTAAAGCTGGTTATAGTAATTTGCCGACAAATGTCCATATAGTCAAAGCTGTAGTTTTTCCAATAGTCATGTGTGGTTAGAGAGGTGGACCATAAAGAAGGCTGAGTGCTGAAGAATTGATGTTTTTGAACTGTGGTGCTGGAGAAGACTCTTGAGAGTCCCTTGAACTGTAGGGAGATCAAACAAGTCAATCCTAAAGGAAATCAACCCTGAATGTTCATTGCAAGGACTGATGCTGAAGCTGAAACTCTAGTACTTTGGCCACCTGATGCAAAGAGCTGACTCATTGGAAAAGACCCTGATGCTGGGAAAGAGTGAAGGCAGGAGAAGAAGAGGCAGCAGAGATGGTTGGATGGCATCACTGACTCAGTGGACATGCGTTTGGGCAAACACTGGGAGACAGTGAAGGACAGGGAATCCTGGCATGCTGTAGTCCATGGGGTCACAAAGAGTCAGACACAACTTAACGTCTGAACAACAGCATGGTAATTTGGGAATTGGTAAAACTTTAAATTGCTTGCTTGTATGCTTCAGTATAGAGTTATATTTCATTTCCCCCCAAGGCAGACCAGGCACCTATTTCATAACTTGGCAGGGTCATATGCAGGTTGCTTCTTTGCCCTGGCATAATCACATTAAAATTTGGCTGGAATTTTTGGATTCAGTTCAGTTCAGACACTCAGTCATGTCCAACTTTTGTGGCCCCATGGACTGCAGCATGCCAGGCTTCCCTGTCCATCACCAACTCCCAGAGCTTACTCAAACTCATGTCCATTGAGTCAGTGATGCCATCCAACCATCTCATCCTCTGTCATCCCCTTCTCCTCCTGATTTCAGTCTTTCTTACCATCAGGGTCTTCAACAATGAGTCGGTTCTTTGCTTTGGATTGCTTTGCCTCTATTAGGTATTGATCCTCCTAAAAGTATTTTATCAGCTATGAACTTTTGTGGTTATAAATTGACCTACAAAAATTACACCACTTGGAAGGATGTGTGTGATTCATTTCCATTTGGATGACCAGCTAATTACATCTGCTAAGCTCCCAGCCAAAGTGTATAGCATTCTTTTATATTTGCATGTTTTAAATCTAAAACTTTTAGTCCAGGTCATTTAGGACTCTCCTATTAGGGGTGATTGATTAATAATTAAGTAGAGTCCAACTATATGAAAAAAAATCTTTAGGGACACAGAAAAAATGAAAATATTGCCATTTTCTTTTATGCCTAATGGTTTTTGCCCCATTAATTTCTTAGGTGCTCACTTCTTGGAAACATAGAGCGTAGTACTTAATGAGTGTCCTTCAGAAAAACTGTGCACATTTAATTCTGTTCAGAATTAACCTCTGGCTCTTAAATACTTGAAATAATTCTCCTCAGAATGTGTGGTTCACAAATGCAAATGTTTCTCCCAGATTTTGAGCTTTTCAGTTCCCAGATGCTGAAAGTTTTTTGTTGGCTAGCTACGGGTTATAAACATGTATTGTTGTAGTCATAGTTTACTGCTACTATTAATAAACAAAGACTCAGGCAATAACACATATTGTACAATTACATATAAATGTAATGAAAGTGTAGGTTACTTTGTGTGTGTGTGTGTGTTTTCTTTTTTGAGGAAAACTAAAAAGCTATGTCAGAGCAGGCCATATATGGCACACCAGATCCCGCAGATAAGAGGAGCAAAAAAAAAAAAGAAAGTTGGAAGCATAGAACCTGAAGGCTATGTTTGTTATTTTATAGACTTGGAATTGCAAGTCTTCAGATCATAATGCCTTTGGTGTATTGAATAAACTTGACTGATTTTAGCAACATTTTTACTCTAAATACACAACAACACATAGATGAATGCCTATCAAATGCACTGTGTTGCTTTTTAAATACACATATAAAAATCATGCTTCTTATAAATGGAGAGTGAAAGTCATGTTAACAGAAAAATATTTTGTAAAATATGTTAAATTCTCCAGAAACAGATCAACTCTATATCTGTTTGAACACAGGCCCTTCTTAAATGATTAGAGTAATGATAAAGCAAAGAAAAATCATAACTCTCAATAAGTTCTAGAAGTTTTTTTTTTCCCCATGAAGTGATGAGTTTATTTACTCTCCTTTCAACTCTTTCCATGGCAGTTTGTAAAGTTTACTTTAATATTTCTTGTCAGTGTAGTGTAGTCAGGGAAACATGGAATTTGGAATCAAATCTAGTCTGACCACTTATTGGCTACTTAATGGTGAGCATTTATGAATTTCAAGTTCTTTAGGAAATTAAGAAGGCCCTGCAATGTTATGCTGAAGGCAGAAGAGAAAGCAGAGTGAAGCTCCCAGTGTCATATCCAGAAGCTGAAGCTCAAAAGTGGCAGCTGGGCTTCCATGGTGGCTCAGTGATAAAAACAAATCTGCCTGCCAATGTAGGAGACACAGATTTGATCCCTGATCCAGGAAGATCCCACGTGCCGTGCAGCAAGTAAGTCGTAGAAGGCCACAACGACTGAGCCTGTGCTTTACAGCCTGGGAACTCCAACCACTGAGCCCATGTGTGGCAACCATGGAAACCCACGTGCCCTAGAGCCGATGCTCTGCAACAAGAGAAGCCACCGCAGTGAGAAGCCCCATACTGCAACTAGAGAATAGCCCTGCTGGCTGCAACTAGAGAAAAGCCCATGCAGCAACGAAGACCCAGCACAGCCAATAAATAAGTAAATACAATTTTTAAAAGACTGGCAGCTATTATTGTTTGGATTGGAAGCAGCTAGAAGACAGAGGAGGAGAATGATCTTGAACAAATGAAAGGGATCTGGCAAGATAGGAACCATGTGTGATGACCAGCCAACCCACCAGTGAGAACCCCCTCATGATTAAAACCACTGGCAATCATTTTTCTAGACATAGAGAAAAATGTATAGAAAAACCGACATGTATATGTCCCCCTATACATATTGTTTTGGCCAATTTTGCTTACAAAACACTTCTGCTTTTAGGTTTCTAAAGAGAATGTACAAGTATTAATATGGCAAAGCAGAGAAACTTTAGAAATAAGTAAAGTATTTCCTTCATTTAGATTTGTATAAAAAACAGCACCACATTGCTGATGGAAAAAAAGTCCAGCATTTCAGAATGTAACACACTTTTTCAGACCACCATTTTGTGGAAAGGAAGAACTAACTGTTTCACTAAATGTTCCCAGTGGCTAGAATACTAAGGAATAGTTTTATTCCTTATAAATCATGTATGCTGATGAAATTCAAGTGAAGCCATTTTATTGGATTATCACATTTCCCTTCCCTGAACTTAATTTGTGATGGGATAAAGAGCTCATCTTTTTTCCCCCAATAGACCTCTCTTTTTACCACCAGGTGTCCTGTCTGATTTTGAGATCAAAGAATTTTATTTAACCTCTGGATTGGATGTTGCATATTTCATTCATCTCCAAGCCAATTATGTGCAAATTCTATCTTCTGAACCCCATCAGTGAGTCTCAGAGAAGTCAAGGTTGGTCAGAGACGGAGAGGACTTTTGTCTACTGTATTGTACTTCGTGTTTGCTTTGAAGCATTCAGAACCATTGCTTCCACTCATTATCATCAGAGGGGTGTGGAGGCGGCTCAGACATCCCCATCAGAGTGGAAAGATTTTAGTGCTTCACCTCCCTTTAATCTTTGTAAATGCAAAATGTATTTTGTCATGGGGACTTAAAATTTCATATCATTATGCATCAAAAGATTTGAAGTTATTTTTCTTCTTCAAAGGAATCTGTGATATCAACAATTGCATATTGTTTCTGTGTTGCAAATCAAACAACTTGGAGGAAAAATTTTGTCATGTTTTTGAAAGGGCAGCACAAACCATGATCATTATGGATCAATCTGACAGTTCATCCTCATGAACTTTTAATGTTCCAACTGAGCAGCAGTTGGAAATGAAAGCAATGTAAAGATCAAACCTGTGTATTATGTGTACCGCATTCAAGATATTACTATTTAGATTTGAATAGATCATTCAAAGAAATTCTGTGGTTGAGCAGTGACTAATTTTTCTGAGTGTTTCTTCTGACTTACAGTAAGATTCTTTGCTAGTTCATAAGTATTAAACATAATTCTCCTAGGAAAAACTATCCTTTTTTTTTTTTTTTTTTTAAACAAGCACCTAATGAGCTTCCCTGGTTGCGGTAAATAATACTCCTGAGTGTAAGAGACTGCCTGCAGTGGAGGAGACATGAGTTCTATCCCTGGGTTGGGAAGATCCCCTGGAGGAGGGTAGTAGTGTAGGGTATTGTTGATCGCTCATTCGTGTCTGACTTTTTGCGACCCCACGGACTGTAGCCCGCCAGGTTCCTCTGTCCATGGGATTCTCCAGGCAAGAATACTGGTGTGGGATGTCATTCTCTTCTCTAGAAGATCTTCCTGACCCAGGAATTAGGAAATAGCAACAAACTAGTATTCTTGCCTGGGAAATCTCACGAACAGTGGAACCTGGCTAGCTACAGTCCTTGGGGTCGCAGAGTTGGACACGAGTTAACTAAACCACCATCATAAAATATTTTAATTTATATGTCTCAATCATAATAGTATCTGATGTTTATATTTTGCAAGAAATTATGCAAAAAATTTTTTTGTGATAATTGCTATTGACAAGGAGAATTGTTGAACCATATACTAAATATTCCCAGTCTAATCCAAATGCTCCTATGGAGCACCAATTGACCACTCTATTCAACTTTTTCATCAGGCAGTTCAGTAAGAGAAAATAAGCCGATCCAAAAAAATTGGTTTCGTAATTATCAATTAAGAAAACAATAATAGCACCGTACATACCAGTATAAAACTATGCAATACAAATTAATTAATTCACTACTTTTCCTTAGGAAATTTAAATTTGTAGTTAATTGAGCTAAGGTAGCTGACTGCGCTGGGATAACTGAATTTGTATTCATAGTGATTTTAGCTATTTTATAAAGTTGATAAACAAGTCATCATTTCTTTCTTTATTCTTATTTCATTCATTTATTTATTTAGACTGAAAATATCTTTAAAGATATGACTTAGATAAAAAGCTGAACTTCTCATTGAAACCAAAGTTGTTTTACCTGTGCTTAGTCATTCAGTCGTGTCCAACTCTTTGTGACCCCATGGACTGTAGCCCGCCAGGCTCCTCTGTCCATGGGATTCTCCAGGCAAGAATACTAGAGTGGGTTGCCATGCTCTCCTCCAGGGGATCTTCCCAACCCAGGGAACGAACCCAGGTCTCCCACAGTGCAGGTGTATTTCACCGTCTGAGACACCAGGGAATCCCTAAGTTACAGGAAACAGTCAGAATGTAGATTGATGGCACATTATTTGGCTCAGATTAATACTATGGGAGACACTTGAATTCTGTTCCTTTTGATGGACTTAGGGAAATGTAATTCAGGATAGAATTCCCCAAATAATAACATCCATGTGGTTAGTTTAAGTTAGAGTAGCTTTTTGTTTTTACAACCCACAGTTTCAAGTGATGATTTTAAGATAAGAATATGATAAGGTTTTTAAAAATAATGTAGTGATCTTTCACCATGTCTTAATGGTTTGCATTCAATTACATCAGCGTTGAGTGCCAAGTATAAGCAATGATAATAATGTATATAAACAGGCAGAATTTTAAAATAGAAATAATTAGTGGAATTCAATCTTCACATATTTGTGACTGAGAAAGAGAAACTAACTCATTCATTTCACTTGGGAGTAAATATATTAATTTCTAGGTAAGTAAGTGTTAGTCGCTCAGTTGTGCCCAACTCTTTGTGACCCCATGGACTGCAGCACACCAGGCTCCTCTGTCCTTGAGATTTTCCTGGCAAGGATACTGGAGTGGGTTGCCATTTCCTTCTCAAGGGGATCTTCCCAACCCAGGGATCAAACCCAGGTCTCCTGCACTCCAGGCAGATTCTTTACCGACTGAGCTATAAGGGAAGTTTGTATTAATATTAAGAACTATTAATTTATAGGTTAGAGCAATTGATTTCATGGCTTGTATCTTTATACCAAAAGAGAAAATGTAAACATTCAAGAACATAAAATTTTATTTTCAATTTTTAAGATTTTTAATTGGAGGAAAATTGCTTTACAATGCTGTGTTGGTTTCTGCCGTATGACAGTGCGAATCCGCCATAAGTATACATATATCCCCTTCCCTGTTGAACTTCCCTGTCACCCTTACCCTATCACACCCCTCTAGGTTGTCACACAGCACTGGGTTGAGCTCCCTATGTCATACAACAACTTCCCACTAGCTATCTACTTTACATATAGGTATATGTTTCAGTGCTACTCTCTCAATTCATTAAAAACACAAAATTTTAGAACCACAAAGACTTATATAGTCTAGGATCTCTCAGGTATCAGTCAGGATGCTCTTGGCTGCAGGTCACAGAATAGCCTGCCTCGAACTGTCTCCCACTGGCTTATACAACAATGTTTATTATTTCAGAGAAAACATTTCTGAGGTAGGCTGTACCCCTGGCGATATGTCAGTGCCTCCGAAGCTCTCCGATTTTGATTTCATTCTGCCAAGTGCTGGTTTCCTGTTCAGACTGGCAGCGAGGCAGCTGCCAATGGCCCAAGTCCCTAGTATTCAGAGGGACCTGTGATACCCTTACTTTCTTACTTTTCTTTTTTCAGGAGGAAGTAACCCTTTCCCAGTTGCTTCTTAGAAGAAGGCCTCTCATTTCTTGGCTGGGCCACAGGCCAGAGATGCAGAATTACATCTTACATACCTTATGTACCAATTACATTGGTATAGAGGGATCCTGGTCGTCTTTGGAGCTGGGAATATCTACCTCCTCTGAGTCATGTGGTGTTGGATGGTCAACTGAATAAAACTGGGGTTCCTTTTGAAAGGCAGAAATAGATGCTGAGTTTGTTGTTGCTCTTCAGTCGCTAAGTCATGTCCGATGCTTTGTGACTTCATGGACTGCAGCATGCAAGGCATCATTATTCATTTCGCAGATAAGAAAATAATGGCCTGGAGAATACATATAATGTTTTCAAGTTACAAACTGAGAGCCATTTAGCCCGGTATATTTAGTCCAACATTACTTACAATTTTTTCCCAGTGATTTAAAAAAAAAATCAATGTCACTCAGTTCATTCTTGTACTTGCAAATGAAGAGAAACTTTACCTGAGTGTCTAAAGTTGAATGAAAGCGGAAGCAACAAATCAGTTTGGTTTTATACCTCCTCAGGGAAGATATATCTGATCTTGCCATGTGCCCACCACAGACTCCTCTTAGGACTTTTCATAGAGTTTTTATTTGTATGATTGCTTCATTAGAAGTTGTTCCTTTTATTAAATACCATAATTGAACACTCAACAAAAAAAATGCACAAATCAATCCTGAGATTTTTTTTTTTAATCCTCAAATCATGATATATTTTTAAACTCTGTTGTGTTTTCCAGTCTGAGTAGATGGTGCTACTACTAGATGGTAGCTACTAGGTAGGTGCTACTAGACATGGTCTAGGGTCCTGAGATAGCGGGGGAAGGTAGACATGTAAAAACAACAATATGGGATAGTCTGTGTCATATGTTAGATGAGCACTACAGATAGTAAGTGCCATAATAAGACTTCAGGAAAGTTTAGGGGAGAGAACAATGATATTTGGAGATTATTTCATAAAGACTGGAAAATTTGGGCTGAAAATGGAAGGAAAGGTGGAACTTACATCAGTGGAAAGGAGTGATTCCAATCCAGGAAAGTGAACCAAGAAAAAGGATTTGATTTCTTTTAGGAGCAAAAGATAGATGAGTTTACTGAAGGTGTTTTATTATTGGGAGCGAGGGAGACTGAGATGGTAAACTATTTGGGGAGCTACTGAAGCTTTCAGAGCAGGATTTTGACATAAAGGAATCAATATTTACAAAGATTAATTTGAAAACTATGTGTAGGATGGAACCCAAAGAAGAAAACTTGCAGTTAGGTGTATCATAGCCCAACTATAAATAAAGATTCAAAAAGTAAATGAAAGAAATGGGTATGAAAGAAAAGATTAAACAATTCTGAAGAAGGAGGACAGGACAAGATAATTGATTGGGTATAGGTGGTAAGATAACCCCGAAGCAAAGCTTTCAGGTGCTGAGATTTGAAAAACGATGGAATCCACTAAGAGCAACAGCAAAATCCAGAAGAGAGTTCTGTTTTTCAGACATGATGATTAGTTTTGTGTTAAGTGGTCTGGGTTTGCAGAGTCCGTGGGATGCTTGGCTTCTAGGCAGCTAGAGATGTGTGTGCAAATTTCAAAATTAGCAGAGATGGTGCTACAGATTAGTGAGAATGTGTGCAAGTAATAGTCAAAATCACCTGAGAGTTGGAGACTTGCAGCACTTAGCAAAACACTTGGCATGTATGTATCGCAGTATGTATCTGTTGAATTGAAACTAAACTTTATCAGCCAGAATACTTGGGTCGGCAGTGACAGAAACCCATTAGATACTGACTGAAAGATTGAATATGTGGACTCATGTAACAGAATACCTGAGACAGGACTGGCTTTAGGCATGGCTGGATCAATATGTTTACATGGTTAGGGGTTTATCTCTATTTTTAAGGTCTATGATAGCTTTATTTTTCTTGGGTGGACTCTCTAATTTTATGGCACATTCTTCCAGTTTAGCCTCCTCTTCAGAAAGAGAGCTCCTCTTTTCCAGCAAGTTGTGAGTAAGCACCTGAATTTACTCTGCCTGGAAAAAGAACATTCCATCATCTCTAAACCAGTCCCTGTGATTCTGATTCACCAAGCATATCCCTAGAATCAGAGAGGAAGTGGATCTCCCTAGAGCAGAGGAAGTATAACATCCTCCAAAATACACTTAAAACCCGAAAAGAGGTAAGAATGAGGATAAATTTTTAGAAAATCAAATTTCTTTTGCTATAAGAGAGGAGTTGGGATGCTAGGCAGGTAAATATAATACTGGTTTACCATAGGATTTATGGGGTTTCCCAGGTGGCACTAGTGGTAAAGAATCTGTCTGCCAATGCAGGAGATACAAGAGATGTGTTCAATCCCTAGGTTGGGAAGATCCCCTGGAGTAGGAAGTGGCAACCACTCCAGTATTCTTGCCTGGGAAATCCCATGGACAGAGGAGCCTGATGGACTACTTTCCTTGCGGTCGCAAAGAGTTGGACACAACTGAACATAGGACTTATGGGGAAATCTTATAGTAAAGCTGAAGCCTGGGCCTAGGACATACTCACATTTCTAGGGCAGGAGGACGGAGGGGCCGGTGAAGGAGAAACGAATCAGCAGGGAAGGCTGAGCGCTGACCCTGATGCACAGGTGGGAACTACTCAGGTTCATTTCCTGACCCACCATTTCTGTGTAGGGCCGCTGGGGTTATGGTGTAGTCTCCTGGAGAAAGCATACGAATGTCTCCATCTCTGCAGGGTAGGTTCTTTTCAGTAATTTAGAAATACAGTGAGACAGTCAAAAGTCCAGAGACTATGGTGCAAAAGCTATTTCTAACCTTCTTACATCTTTCGTTACCAGGTTGAAAGCCTGTGACTTAGACATTTTAAGAAGAAAGAATATCCTATGTAAATGGTGTATAGTGTGACTTTGGTAGTTCAGGCTTTTGAAACAGTTTTCAGAAGAAAGAGAGGGAAGAGGACAAATGTCAGTACGTGGTGACTTCAATCTCTGCTTTTTCTTTGTGTAAAATCTCTCCAGTTATTACTTAACTTCGTTCAGCCCAGCAGCATGTTGGCCTTGCTCTGTTATCACTCTGGCCTCCACCCTCTGACCTGTGTTTTGCTTCCTTCCCTGGGAGGTTAGAAGGCCCTGCTACTGCTGAGTGAGCCAGGAATATGGTAGGGGTCCTGCATCATCTGACTGATGTGGCCACAGTCAGGATGCTCTGTGTCTTCATCAGGGACATTCCTGACATAGAGTAAGTGCTCAGCAGATATATTTTCTTATATTATTAAAAAAACTGTCCACTTGGCAAATGCCAACACTTGGTAGATTATTCTATTTAGGAACTCACCTATTTTATGATCTTATTTCTCTCCATGAAATGTTTCTCATGCCCTAAGAGCAGGTTAGTTTATTTGATGCTGGTCAGATCACTATTGCTTGACCTGAACCTGACTTTTAACGAAGGTTTTACTTTCTAAATATTCCTTCTTCTTCTGTTTTTAGTGATTTCAGTCCTTTTTTATTTGATTTTACAGTTTTTAGGGCTATAATTTCCCCCCCATATTTATATGTTTGATTTACTTTTTGAGGTATATTTATTCTATGCAAACTGTAAAACCTACAATATAGAATGTGTCTGTATGTTAGTGCATTTCCACATATACATATACATAGACCCAAAAAAACATACTTATGTGTGTACAACTATCAGTACTTGAAGCTTTAATGAGACAGGAGTTGTGTGCGTGCCATTTCTTGGCAAGAATAGCCATTTAGCAGACACATCTCAGAGACGCATTTTTTTCCTGGAAGCACATGTTCATAACAGCTGTGATTATTATGATTTACTGTGAGCTGACTATGTGCTGAGGACTGTGCTAAGTGATTTACACGTTATCTTATTCCATTTCACTTTGACAGTAACCCTCGGGGTGGTGTTGTCCTTCTTTTGTATATGTGGGAGCTGAGGAGCTGAGAAGCCAGTTAGGAAGTATCAGAACCAGGACCCACACATGGGCAAGTCTGTCTCCCACGATATGCTCTTACCTGCTGCACATAGCCCACCTGTACATCTTTACATCTGCGAACCAAATGAATCCAGACAAAAACCACTATTAAAAAGGCATCCTAAAAATAAAATAAATAAATAAATAAAAAGGCATCCTATGGAATAGAAAGCATTTATTATGTTGCTCTTTCATTTTAATGTCCTGATGCTTGGATATTAATATATAAAATCAATAAACACATAAGAAGAATTTCATTGTACTCAGATTACAATTGTATCTGTTTTGAAGATCTGTCAGTATGTGTATTTTACTCTCCTAGATATTTTCTTCATTCTGGACCACAACTTAAAAAAAAAATGCTTCTTGTTCCTTTGAGTGATAATGATAGTTCCTGATAGTTTCTCTACGGAATATATGCTCTTCTGGATAGATATATATGTGTTTTCAGAATAGGGTTAGTGATTGGGAAATGTAGTGGCTTTGAAAGCATGCCCTGCAGACATGCATGTGCTGAGATGCAGATTGCTCTAATTTTGTGCTGAAATGTCCATCTTTGCAGGGAGTGTTACTCTCCAGGGTTGAGCCATCAGAAATCAATTCACCTCATGGAGATTAGTGAAGATTAAGAAAAAATACCAAGTCCAAAATCAATGTGATGTGATCATGTTTATCTGTACAAGTACTGGCAGGTTTTGGTCACCGAGAAATTACATGAATTTTTTAACAAAATGGTTTAGGTGAGACTTAGCCAATAGAAAACTAATTTGATTTCTCTTCTAAGGGAAGATATTTAGAAAGTGAATTCCAGCAACCGCCATAGTATATAAGCAAGAATACTTTGTGTCTGTTTCTTATTTGATAAGAACTGTGCTGTTCTTTCTGTAAAACTCAGCAGCTTACAAAACCTGTCATAACTTAAACTGGCATATATAAGCAAGAAGTGGCAAATGTTTCTCAGCGAATTTTCAAGGGATTGAAATATTGCCCAAGCCTTTTCGAAGACAAGAGATAATATATTCTTCTTTTGGACTGCCAAAGGAAGATATTATTAAATACAAAGGCAAGATATTTTGAAATTGCTCAGCAAGCCTTTGTTTTAATATGCTGCTTCTGTATCCAAAGCTTTAGTACTATTTTCAATGGATCATCGGATTTCACAGAGAAAAATTAGGATTGTTTTCAAGGTTTGGTAAATTAAATCTGGAAAATTTTGGCTTGCAACATTACTAGATTCTGAGATATTCCTGGAGCCTGAAGTCAAATAGCTACATTTCTCCTGATTGCTTCTGTTTGGGGTATTGTGAAATAATTGCAAAAAACAAAATAAAACACTTTCTATCATTTCACCATATTTTATTTTTCAAAAGGGAACCCAAGTGCTGAAATTTTAGATAATGAATGCACTTTCAACACTTTCAGTTATAAACAATATAAATATTGAAACAAAGCCAAGATTTATACAACCAAGAAAAATTCCTAGGCACATGTCTGCTACCAATCTTGTTTAGGTTTATCTCACTCATGCTGGGTGAAGATCAAGTTTTGTTTACTCTTGTTTTTGATCTGATGCAAAGTATTTCAGAAATAGAGTCCTTGAATAGCCCCTAAAGTTTTTTTTTCCTTGTTTTGAAGTCTTACTATCCTTAGTAAGATAGTAAGACTTGGGTAAACTTAAGTTACAAGTTAAGGGTTGTAAACTTAAATGTCTATGGAACTTGGCAGGGGAAATTCATGAGTGAAGATGGGGACTGTTATAAAACTGATCCTCTGTTTGAGGAGATCAGTTGCCCAAAGAAGTGCTGGCCCATGGAAATTCAAAGCCAGTGTCAGAATATCATTTTCTTTTTTTGGAAAGAAAGCAGATTCCATTGTTATTGAGAAATATCCTGAATTCTTTATGCTATAGACTCATATATTTAAGCAATAATGTGTGGGCAAAAAAAAGAAAAAAAGTACATCTGTGACCCATATGTGACCTGAAGACCACAGATTTGCAAATTCTTGACTAAAGTATGAAGCCATCAGATCTCTTTATCAGATATTATTTATTGAGAGTTTGGTTGTATTCTCTGGCAGGCCTGTTGTTCTTTATTAGTATTCTGATGCTGTGTTTATTTCTCTTGTTTTTGAGTCTCACCATTTCCATTGTATCCCCAGTTTGCACATGAAGTTCTTGGATTAAAAAGGGAGAATTTGACATAGCAAAAGGCCCAATTTTGGTTCTTTATCTTGCTGCTAACCAAGTGTTGGTATCAGAGATTCTTTTTGCTGAGATAGTCTTTTTCTTATATTCCACTTTTAGTCATTTGTTTTCTGCCTAGTTTACTATTTCTAAATGTATGCCCAGAAACCAAGTCTTTATAGGTCTGGCCTTACGTTGTTAAACTGTTTGGAGTTTAATGTACCCTTGTTCCCCATGCTATACTTTCATGTCTTCCATTATTTAGCAGACTTCACTGATACTAAACTGTCTGCCTTCCTTAATCTTCACTGACTCAGCCTAAAGTTTTAATTGCTATTCAGAACTTCTCTGTTTCTTTGTTCTATCCCTGATACCCATGACTTGCCTATCCAGATTTTTCTGGATTCTGGGTTGTACATGCCTGGCTAGATTTGCTGTCTTTAATTAAAACTCTTTCTACATTGGTGGTAAAGATGCTTGAGTGCCCTGGTTGATCAGCTCTTGCTCTTATTAACCCTTCATGTCTGGCTATGCTATCAGGTGAAAAAACCTTGAGAGAGTAGTGTTTTTAGAACTTTGAAGGAAATGGCAACCCACTGCAATGTTCTTGCCTGGAGAATTCCATAGACAGAGGAGCCTGGTGGGCTACAATCCATGGGATCTTAAAGAGTCAGACATGACTAAGCAACTCTCACTTTCACTTTCTCATTGTAGGGAAAAAAAGGAGGAATACAATCTTGCTATCTGTATATTGTCATGCTATTCAAGTGGTCTTACTCCTTATTCAAAGTTACTATGCATGTATACTATATGAAAAAATACGTTGGTGGTTATTTCATAAATATAGCTAATTGATACAAGAATTGAGTTTTTAACTTCCTGCTGATTCATGAAAGAATAAATCCTAGGGTTGGTAGAATGTAAAAGGTACCAAACTATTAAAACCCTCTTGTGGAGTTGAAAGAAAAGATGTAAGGGTTGCTGGAATGATTAAGGTATTACCTGTTAAAATCCCCTTTCAGAGTGTCACATCTCTTTGGGATTATTCTCAAAGAATACGTTAGCTCCTCATGTATTATTATTTGGATCAGTGAACTTGAACAACAGCCCCAAAGAGCTGAACATTGATATGGAAATTTCCTTTGAAAATCAGTTTCTGAATTCCAAGTTCCAGAAGGCTCCAAATTATTGGTATTTTCCTATAACCTCCACCGCACTTGTCATGTTGATTCATTTTGTTTGTGAAGAAAGGAGAATATGATCAATAACTTATGCCATCCTTCTTCTGTCCCCTCTCTGCACATCTGTGAGAGATTGGGAAAGGTGAGCAACAAAGTACGAAGTAGCTTTGAACCTGGAGTGTCTCAGGAGCATAACTAAATCCTCCACTAAAGATATTTGAAAATTGGATCCAATAAGTTAATTGAGTATGCACCAAGAATTTCAACTACAGTGAGGTAGAAAATAAACTGCTAGAAATGTTGATTATAGACCGTGTGCCTTGTGTGGCTTCATTTTTATGTACCAACTCCTATATAAATCTATTTCAGAAAGTAAAGAAGTTCCTATTTTTACACTATTCTAATCTCAAGGAAGAGATATAAATATATAAGTAATAATATGCATATATATGGAAATAACATGTGATCTATAGCTAAAAACACATACTGATATTATATATGTATGTATAACATAAACATACAAATAATAATATGCATATATATGGAATTAACCTGTGATCTATAGCTAAAAACACATACTGATATTATATATGATGTATGACATAAACATATAAATAATAATATACATATATATGGAATTAACATGTGATCTGTAGCTTAAAACACATACTGACATTACATATGTGTGTATGACATTCTCTGGCAAGCAGGGTGTCTGTCATTTGGTTTGCCTGCATGTCTTTTATTTTGCTTATCTATGGAGGTCTTTGAGAAGAACTTATCACATTTGGTTTTGCTTTACCGGAGATTAATGTTTGGTGGCATGGGGATGTGGCATTGGTGAAATTTGGACTCTTAAGGGAGGAGTATTTATAAGGAAATGTGACTTTTTTAAAAATTAAAGAGAACCAGACTAGACACATTTCTTTGAATAGCAGCTTTATATTAGCATCTTGGAAGCTTAAATATTTACTTTGATGGACTTTCATAAACAGTTTTGCATTTGTAAGGAAATTGTCCTTTTAAGCCCTAAGTATATTTTGAAATTATTTTCAGTGGTATCAGGTAGTGAGTCTTTCAAGATAAATTTGATCTTCAAAAAGAGTAAAAAGACATTGGATATTAATGATGAAAGATAAAGTAGGCTATAAAGATAGTAATATAGTTGGTATATTTTTTAAACACCCAAGTTTCAGATAATGAGACTGATTTTCTCATGTAATCCATAAGAGAGTTTTGCATGCAATTAAAAATAATTTCAAACGCATTTTGGGCAATGACAATATCAATGAATAAGTACAAGTGTTTCCATTGTGACTTTTAAAGAAAGACATTTATTCGGGTATGTACGGTTTTCTTTTTTTTAATTCTTATTTTTACTTCCTAGAGAATGGTTAGCAAAGAGGTAAATCTGAATCAAGATAAAGTAACAAATGAACAATAGTATAGGATTTTCAGGTAAAATACTGGATGCTCATTTAAATTTGAATTTCAGATAACACAATTTTTTTCCCATAAGTATATAAATTTGTCACACCTACTTATAAAAATTATTTGTTGTTTACCTGAAAATCATATTTAACTGGGAATCCACTGGTTTTACTTACTAAATCTGGTGATCTTAAATGCTGATCAATCGTTGCTTTATTTTTGGAGAGACTCACGTGGGGTACCTTCTCTCTGACAATATGGCCCTATACCTGGAAGAAATTTACAGAATTCATATTTCCTATACTCTAGCAGTGGAGAAGGCAATGGCACCCGACTCCAGTACTCTTGCCTGGAAAGTCCCATGGGCAGAGGAGCCTGGTGGGCTCCCCATGGGGTCGCTAAGAGTTGGACGCGACTGAACAACTTCACTTTCACGCATTGGAGAAGGAAATGGCAACCCACTGCGGTGTTCTTGCCTGGAGAATCCCAGGGACGGGGGAGCCTAGTGGGCTGCGGGCTATAGGGTCACACAGAGTCGGACACAACTGAAGCGACTTAGCAGGAGCAGGAGCATACTCTAGCAGAGGAGATAAGAAGTATGCGAATAACTGTATATCTAAAGAAACCACATTAAATGCTCCAAGAAGGATGCAAGCAATGAAATGTTGAAGAATAAAGTGGTTATTTCTGGTTGAGGAAGCCAGGAAAGGGACAGTTGAGTTACTATTGGGTTTTGACCTAAAAGGATTGTTGGGTTTTTACCTATCTGGAGATAAGGAAGAAATTGCACCTCCAGTTAAGAGAATAACACTGGGATAACTATTAAAATGTGGAAATATTGGATATATTTAAGGAACTACAGTTTGGGTAGAGCAGTGGCCCTCAAAATTCAGAATGCATCAGAATCATTCGGAGGGTTTGTTTAAACGCACTCCCTGAGTCCAGCCTCCACGGTCTGGCTCAGTTGGTTGGTGTGGGCAGAGAATTTTCATTTCTAACAAGTTCTCAGGTGCTGGTGCTGCTTACGGTGACCAAACTTAGGTAACCATACCCTGGAGTGTGGCTGTCGGTGACAGATGGCAAATAAGTGTAGATATATAGGTCGGACCCAGAGGGTCTTTACTCTCATGCTAAGGAGCTTGAATTTCATTTAACTGAAGTGAGGAGCCAGTTAAAGGCTGGTGGGCAGAGTGACATACCAGATTGTGCTTGTGAAAGGTTTATCTGGCGGCAATGCGTGGGGCTGAATGAAAGGAACACTGACAGACCAGAGAAAAAGGATAGTTAAATATCTGGTGCATGCACTGTTTACAATAGCTAACACATTAAACAATCTAAGTGTCTGTTGATGGATGGATAGATAAAGAAAATGTTACACACACACACATAGCTAATAGCTATCAGAGAAAAATATAATTTTACTCCATATTTTAAAATATTAGATCACTTTCCATTTTCAAATATTAGATCACTTTCCATTTTCAAATATTAGATCACTTTCCATTTTCACTCTTAAATATTTCTGTAATACATATCTTTATATCTGGACCTTGTGCATCCTTAATAATTTATTTCTTAGGGATGTATAGTTTCACATACTAAGCTGTTTTTCAATACAGGGTATCAAATGCTGCTTTATGAAGATGATGCATAATTTAAAGTTAGACCCAGAATTTTAATGCACACTTTGAATCAAGGCTTTCTGTTAACAGCACGTTTTGCTTTGGCATATAGAATCATAGAGACTGCCCACAGCTTAAGGTGAAGGGGTCAGCATTGTGATTTACTATTATATTAGCTACATATGCTCAGAGCAGCTCAGGCTAAGTTATCCAGGTTTTTTACCTTGTCCCCTGGGCATTCATGTTTATTGATAATGTGTAATTATAGAGTGAGAGACTAGTTTTATAGTGTTAATATATCATTGTAACTCGACCTGTAAAGTGTACTGAAACTTTACAGTAAATGGACAAAGTTCATGATAGAAATATTTAGAGATAGCTAAAGTATAAGTTGACTCATTGGAAAAGACCCCGATGCTGGGAAGGATTGGGGTCAGGAGGAGAAGGGGACGACAGAGGAAGAGATGGCTGGATGGCATCACCGACTCGATGGACATGAATTTGAGGAAACTCCTGGAGTTGGTGATGGACAGGGAGGCCTGGCGTGCTGCAATTCATGGGGTCGCAAAGAGTCGGACACGACTGAGGAACTGAATTGAACTGAACTGAAAAGTATTGATTAGTAATCTATTCATAATCTACTCACTGGCAAAATTAGCATACTCATTTGTAAAGTACTGATTATCTTCATAATAAGGCTCTAATTATTCATTTTGGAATATTTAAGAGTAATTTGGTAGAGGTTTATCTAAAGTATTTATGTTTTATATATTTTATCTTCAAGTACCTTTCTATAGTTAAGATGTATGGTGTCTTAAAAGTGAATCAGCTTTATTGGGTTTCCAAACCAGTCACTAAAATTAAATTCATAACATGAATTGAAGGAATGTGGGGGCTGGATCAAATGGTGAGTGATTACTGAAATCCCCAACTGGAAAACCATGGATAGATGTCCGAGATTCATGCAGTCAGTATTTCTGGCTGTCTTCTGCATTTTCTTCCATGTTTTCCTCATTCAGAAAAGCCAGTTCCAGGTAGTCTTTCTGAGGTTGTGAGCTTCCTATGATGTGTAGCAATTCTGTCCCATTGCTCATCCTGTTGGTGTCCACAGCTCTCCACTTCCTCCTTGTCATGGAACTTTTAGAAAATCAAGAGTTATCTTCCTAAGGGATGGGGGGCAATATATATCAAGGAATCTAGGCTAGAATCTTCCAAGTAGCAGCAAAATGTAATATTCCAACAATTCTACTAAGCATGAGAAAGTATTCAGGCAGAAGGAGAGTGAGTTGTAGTAGCTTCTTAAAATGAGAATTGTTGACTCTGACAAGATTTTAGAGATCCTCTTTCTTAACTTTGTCATTTTGTCAACAAGAGGCATTGATTCATTCAAGTCTCTGATAGGATTGAGCTAAAGACTACATTTCCTTTGTAACCAGTCAGTTGTCACCAAGGGGATTGCTATACTTAAGAAACATCTATGCTAAGAGGAAAAACTGTATTTAACTGTAGATGGTGGGAGGAGTAGAAAAGTTAGTTAATTACTTATTTTTTCTCATTCAAGAATAAATACTATTTTTTTGTAATCATTTTGAGCTTGGCCATCATCTAAATTCTTTCCTTACTGCAAGTGTTTAGTTCCCCGTGTTTGATTTCTTCCCCCACATGGAAACAGCACTGTAATTATATAATGCAGTCCAAAGGAAAATTGGGTTTGCTTACAGAAATTTGCTCTGTAACCAACTTTGTGAAAATTTTGTATCCTGCGAAGTGAGATATGCTGATATTAGTAATATCAGGGATGTAGGATGTGCTGTCTACACCCTGAGCTTTGCCAGTGGCAATTATTAAATAGGCTTTTCAGATCTCTATTGCTGTTACTCTCCCAGAATATTTTTAAGAGATTTAAAATCTATGGTCTAATATGATTAGGAAAGTTCAAATATTAATTTTACTTGTTATTCTGTAGATTTATTCAAAGTGGCCTGGGTTAGCCAGAGGCTCCTCTCTACTTTAAAGGGTTCTGAATGAATGTCATTAGAGTACAGTGTAATAGAAATTGAGAATGAGCAATGAACAGGACAGATGAGTGAGTGTATGCTTTGAGTTATAGGAATCTCCACCCTCTTTCCCAGCTGGATACACATCTGGAATGGCTTGGGTCAGGAAACATGCTGGTCTTGGCAGTCTTGGAGGACCCAACCCTGGCTTCTGTGTGGGTTGTTGGCATTTTAATTAGAGGGAATTGTTTCTAGTGTTTCCCTGGGGATTCTGCTCCCTTCTAATGAAAACAGCTTAGGCTAAACAGAATCCATGTGAAAGTGAACCAGAAGCCCTGGTTTCGCTCTGGGTGCAACCTTGTAGTACTATAATGCTTTTATGGCTTGTATTAGAATCCTAGGTTCACCTTTAGTTTAAACTACAAGTACTCATCACAGTTAGCCTGTACTGTAATAGACAGGCAGAAAGTACATAACTGCCACTCACTTTTTCCATCAAGAGTCATAAAGTTGAATTTTTTTTTTTTTTTTTTGACTCATCGAAAAGTGTTTTTGCCTCCATTTTGTTGGGTTTGGAGTCTTGCCAAGCATTAAGGGTTCACATTTGGAGTTTGAAAAGCTATATTTCTTGCTACTGGTATGGAGTACCATTATAACATCAGTAGGTGGAAACCATCAGCTATTAGATCTGGTCCAGCCCAGAGATGTACTTGGTGGCCAGCCCGGTAAAATATAACCAGTCGTCAGCATTTCAGTACTGGGACATCTCCCATAAATGTAGGTTTCCTACTTCTAACACTTAGGCAGTAGGGCTTCCCAGAACCTATCTTTCTGCATGACAATATCTTGCAGGAGGAGAGGAACTGGGGCCCCTGGTCAGATGGGTCAGAGGCACCTTTGTACATTACCATTCTCTATCTGGTCTGCTCATGTGCTTATGCTTCCTACCTAATCCTTCAGGCACTAGAGCTGCAGATTTGACTATTGGTTTCCCTAAGTAGACAGGATGAGGCGTGTGAACATGTCAGAGCTGGGTTCAATCCCAGTTTCTCTCTTTCCCAAAAAAGCTGTGAACAATTGCAACTCTCCAGCTTCTGTGAGTTGTTTGTTAATAGGGAATATCTCTTCCTAAGTGTGTGGTGAGTTTTAAAGACAATGCCATAGATGGCGAGCCCAAATCAATGTTCTCCTCGTGTTAGACTCAGTGAAAATTTATCCTTCCACCTTCATGGTGTCATAAGTTGTGTTTTCTGACTTTATACTGAAGTGAGAGTAGATGCTACTTTTAACTTTATACATCTGCTTTGAAAGGACTGCCTCAAAGTATTCACCACCTTGGTTGTCCTTGAGAACTAGTGCTATTCTCACCTTTTCTATATCCCCTGGACTTGTGAGAACTTGTTAAAATGCTACCTTTTAACTTGTGTGTCCACTGGAGTACATTGTGACTTTGATTTGGATTCCCATTTAAGTTTGGTTAATACACATTAAAAAAAAATTGCCCTGAGGTGAAAATTAAGAAAGTAATAATCATTCTGATGGTATTTGAAACATTGTGTCTCCTAGTCTTTCTCTCTGACCCTCAGTTCCCCTCCTTAAAATTAGGATACAGCATTTAGCACTTAATAGAGTAATGCTAAATAGATCCCAAGTATCAGTGCTCAACCCTACAGAAGTTGATTTCTCTCATTCATGCAAGCGTATCAAGTATTTGAACAGGTAATAGGACAGATCGTCTCTGTGCAGTGGTTATTACCACCTTAAGTACACATCTTGAAAGGTCTAAGATCTTTTTCTAATGCCTAAAAGGAAAAACAACAAACAAAAAGCAATGGAGGAAGATTGTGTAAAAGGTTGTTACGTGCTAAGCTTGGAAGGGTTGCACTTCCAGTCAGATGGTGGCACCTGACTGCAGAAGGGTCTGGGCAGGGCACCCCATTGCTATGGATGGGGGAATCAAAAACTTTTGGTGGAAGATAGCTGTTTCTACCACATGCAGCCCTGAGAGTGAGGGATACTTCCCTCCTTGCCTTCCACACTCCGTGCCCCTCAAAGACTTCCAACAAATGGTAGTAACTCTTGTTTTGTCGCTGGTGCTATGGCATTATCACTTGCCATTACTGGGCCTCCAAATGCCATTGTCAAGTTATGGAGTGACTCAGACTTTCTGAAAGTAAAATGGAAATGAAATTCTATAGTCAGCATCCTGGAAATTGAGGTTACTTAAGGACTTCCCTGGTGGCTCAGATGGTAAAGCGTCTGCCTACAATGTGGGAGACCTGGGTTTGATCCCTGGGTTGGGAAGATCCCCTGGAGAAGGAAATGGCAACCCACTCCAGTATTCTTGCCTGGAAAATCCCATGGACAGAGGAACCTGGTAGGCTACAGTCCATGGGGTCGCAAAGAGTCGGACATGACTGAGCGAGTTCACTTCACTTCACTTCAGGAGTATAAAGCGTGGATAAAGTATTGGACATGCCATTCTTGTTCATCAGAGGGCCACATTGGTCAAGATAAAGTTCAGTGTTTTATTCCTACATTAGCAAGTTGCCTTTATTGTCTATTATCATTTTCCCCAGCTTTATTTCTTAAACTTAATAATTTTACTTTCATAAGTAGTTTAGGATTTAAAACAAAAGCCAGAATCAAATTGCCTTTATGTTCCCAGTATACTGGAAAACCCCATTTCTGTTAATACATTTGTTTTTCTATTTAAAAATAATTTCAACAGAAAATAATAAATTTCTAATTTTGCTTTTGGAAAACATCTTTGAATAGCATTTAGTAGCATGTTTCCTTGTAGTAGGTCAATTGAACACAAAGGGAATGAACTTAAGGCTAGTGAGTTTGAGTTTGAAAATTGATGAAAATACGCTACTGGATTTGAAATGTTGATGTGATGCAAATGCCTTTATTTCTAAATTGAAATCAGTTTAAAAATATAATTCAATTTTATATGTTCCTATAAATATTCACAGAGTGCTTGATGAGTACATGTAAATAAGCT
This sequence comes from Cervus canadensis, assembly GCF_019320065.1. Lineage (NCBI taxonomy): Eukaryota > Metazoa > Chordata > Mammalia > Artiodactyla > Cervidae > Cervus > Cervus canadensis. The sequence continues at coordinate 41,985,745 of NC_057393.1, forward strand.
ACTGTGCCAGGAGCTTTGTGAGACAAAGATAAAGGAACACAGACTGAGTCAGAGGAAGAAACTCTGTAAGACGACCTAGAAGGACAAATACCCCAGAACAATGAGACCCATATGCTATAGAAGAGGGGCATCTGGTCTACCTTGGGCTAGTTTGGATGTGATGGGCAAGACTTCTTGGAGTAAAAGAAAAGGCAGGTAAAGATGATCCAGGTAAGGAAATAAAGGAATATTGCGGACAGAGGAAGCAGCATATGCAATGGCACTAAAGTAAGAGAGGAAAAACTTCAAGTATGAGAATAGTTCAAATTGTCTGATAGTCTGTCTTTTAAGGTGCCCATGGTGGAAGCAGGAGGGTGGAGACAACAGGTGATGCTGTTGAAATTGGTGTGGACCAGATTGTGAGGGGTTCTGAATAATCAACCAACAGAATGTGGTGTTTATCCTGAGAGGAGGGGTTAGCTTCTAAAGCAGTGGATTTCATCACTGGCCACCCATTAGAATTATGTGAAACTTTCTAAGTCCTTTCCATGACTGAACCCACCTCAGACTAATTTAAATCAGAACTTCCCAGAATGGTGCCCAGGTATGTGTATCTTTAAAAATCTTCCCTGATGGTTCTAATGAGCAGCTACTTGGAGACTACTCTTCTAAATAGTTTTAAGCAATGTGCACAGTGATATAATGCCAATGCTTTGAGCCAGAGGCTCCCCAAAACTGAAGTAACAAGACGGCCACGAGCCTGATGTATTTTGATCATGGAGTAGGAGAGAAAAGTAGCAGGGGTGATTCTTAAGTTTCTGTCTCCATGACTGTGGGAAAAATGGTGATTAAATTTAGTGAAGTAGAAAATGCAACAAGCACATACCTTAAGGAGGAAGGCAGGATTTTATCTTGGTTGAACCTGAGGTTCTGAGAGACACAGGCAGAAGGCTCTTAGCCTACATGCAGAAACTGAAGAAATAGCCGGACTGTGTACCTATATGTGGAAATCACCAGCATATCACCGGAACTGAATCTCACAGGAATAGTAAAAAATGCTTAGGGAGTTTGTGGCAGGAGAATTGGGCAGATTAGTGAGCCTTAAAAATCTCTAATGCTTAAGACCCAAGGAGAGAAGAAAGAATCCACCTTTCTTTCTTCACAAAGCAGGGGACAAACTGAAGATGAATGGAATTAACTGTCTCCTTAAATACTGCCAATGTGAGTTTACAATTTGTTCAATTGGAGACCATTTAAATAATATAGAATTTTTAAAATGCAAAATGTATCTGAAACTTTACATTAAAAACTAGTTCATATTCTTCTAGCAAACATTTCCCAATGGAGACAGCTTTCATGTTCCATAAGTATCAGTTGATTCCATTCAGATTTTGTGTGTGTGAAGAAGCACATTTGTTTTACAAATAATACAGAAAGGTAAATCTCCTGGTACCCATTTTGACAGCTAAACTTTTAAACCCAAGAATTTCTACCTTTATTTTCTCTTAAGCTGAATAACAAGGACAGATGTACCTTCCTTTTTAGCAAGGAGAAAAAAATGAAGTCTCTTAGTTACAAATGACCAGTATTATAAATAGGCTCTTCTGTTCTGTCCCCCACTTTCCATCTCCCAGTCCCTTGAAAAGAACAAAGGAAAAACTGCTGAAACCATAGTGACTGCCATTTTGGGAGCTATTCTTAATAAATAAACAAGCCAACAAAAACAGAGAGCTTTTGAAGGTGAAGAAACAGAGAAAACATAGGAACTATAAGAAGAAAAACTACCTTTGGGGAGACAGATTACTAGGCAGTTTACCTGCTCTGAGATGAAAATAGCTAGCTCCATGGAAATAGTTTTCCCAATAAGGGGAAAAAGTCCTTCCCTTTTGTTAAATTTGCCTGCAAATTTACCAACTAAATTACTTTTGGTGAGCAGGCTTATAGTTTTGAAAGCAGTAAAAACTTTCTCAGGGTCCTAGAACTATCAGGCCTTTATATTTTGGCGTCTTTATAAGTCTCCTGTCCTCCTAAGCTTTGGTTGAGATCAGTGGCAGTGAGGCAGTGTGTATATGTGTGCATACGTGTGTGCTCAGAGGCTCACTCATGTCCGACTGTTTGTGACCCCATGGACTGTAGCCCGCCAGGCTCCTCTGTCCATGGAATTGTCCAGGCAAGAATACTGGTGTGGGTTCCCATTTCCTACTCCAGGCAATCTTTCCAACCCAGGGATCGAACCCTCATCTCCTTCATCTACTGCATTAGCAGGGAGATTCTTTACCCTGCACCACCTGAGATACTCCCAATGAGCATGTAAGGGGGTAAATTAGAGATTGGCATATTGAGAACATTGAGCATGTAGGGTGGTGGAGATAGACTATGGGTCTCTCAGTTGAAAGGTGGTAAACTCACCAAAATTACCTTAGCCCAAGTACAAGGGAGCTTTGGAAGGTCTGGATGGTGTCCATAAGCAGGAATAAGATTATACCAATAATAATCCAGCTACTTTTAAATTGGACCCATGTCTAATCCGTTAAATAAAAGAGTTGCTATAACTTGCCTCACTCTATGACAAGTCACCCTCTACCATTCATTCAAGAATTCCGTGGAATTCTCCAGGCAAGAATACTGGAGCGGATTGCCATTTCCTTCTCCAATTCATTAAAGACCCCAATCCAAATATTGGGTTAGGACAAAATCCAGTGTCACTGTTAATATCAACTGAAGTATAAATTCAGTAAATATTTGCAACACTGCACCTGAGTCTAGCTGATTTTATGCAGTCACTTCAATAAAGAAATGAACTCTTGAGGCTGAACAAGTTTACAAAGATATTTTCGAACCTAGTGCCTCTGTAAACAGAGTTGTATCTGCTAGGCATTTATACACAGATATAAAAATACCAAGGCATGAAGAAAGAGATTTGACTGTCATACTGGACTATAATATGAATGATTTGGAAATAAAATATTTATGAATTTGCTATGCCAGGTAGCATGAAACATGGAGAAATTTTCAAGTTGCTCATATGAAATCAAGAGCTACAAAGTAAAATCCAGTGCAAAGTATATGAATTCACACTATTTGTTGTAAGAAATACTTTAAAAGCTTTAGTATGACTCATAAAAGAAAGGGGAACTACTATTTATTGCATGTCAGACTCCAGATTGGTTAGTTGTTCCAACAGCCACATTGTAGTTATTGGACTCACTAAAACACACTAAGACATTGTTATTAGGTCCATTTTACCTACTAGTTACCTACTAGGTAACCTAGTTACCTACTAGGAAACTGAGGCTCAGAGAAGATAAATAAAGCCCCAAAATACAAAACTAGTACCTTGTGCAGTCAGGGCTAAAACTCTGGTTTGACTTGCCTCTATGTAACACTGGCTTGCAAATTATTGAAATGAGTTTATTGTGTACGTGACGCATTTAAAAAGAATTCTTTCTGATGTATTACCATTACTTTGTAGTTTCTATTATTGAGATGTGTTTGAAGACATAGATACCTTTCAAAAGAATCTGAGTAATAATGCTTATGCACTTTCTAAAGATTGACGTTCTTATTATCAACTTGAGACAAAAGTGAAAATCAGTGTCTTATTTCTGTCCTAACAATTTCATAAATACCTACAAGCTTATTATGTTTCCATCCTCAGAGTTCATGCCATAGGAACATGGTTATAGAAAATGATATTTTAAAAATATCCTTTTGCTATTTTTTGTGTACTTCCAGTTGTATAATGGAGACCGACAAAATAATGTCTTGTGTTGTGTTTTGTGTGAGGCTTAGTATTTTGGGTTTAAAAAAAATCTTCTCTTATTAAACCTTTACTAAGTTTCCATTACATTGAACAATGAGCTTCTAGCTGAATGGTGTGCTCTTTTAAGAAATAATTTCCATGTATTCTGGAAAATAATATGATCTTTTAGCAAGAAAGCAGCAGAATTTGTGTAGTATGCTTTCTTAGGTTCGCAACTCTCTCTTCTGTTGCTGGTTTTTTTTTTTTAAGTGAAAAATGAAATTAAACTTTCCTCAGCCCTCATTAATACTAATTCCATGACTTTGGTTTGCATATTCTGTTTAGGACCTTAGGAGAGACACCTTTTCTCTAAGAAGACATCTTATCACCCACAGGTTGAGGCAAAATGATGCATTAAATGGTGTATTTTATTTCAAGCAAGACAAGTTAATGTGTCGGTTACATGAGATGGCCTGATTCTATCCTGCAGTGAGTGAGACCAGTAAACTCCAAAAACAGTGGAACTGAGAAGGGAAAAGGCGGATGAGGCTGTATGTAGGTGGACATGAACACAGTGAGAGACAGCGGAAGTGCATTGACTGGCTTGGTGGGGGAATCACCACTAGCAATCCTGTAGAGGGGGATGAAAGGGTTGAGGCTGAGTGATGCAAGGACTTGGAGAGTTCTGAAGTCCCTCTCCTGGAATTGAAGCTGGCAGGAACCTTCAGGAAACAGAAACATCAGACAAAGTTGATTGGAGACAGGCTGAGGACTCTCACCCGTTGGAAATGTCAGAGGACCTGAGATAAAGGGCTGAATGCAGAAGGAGCTTTCAGCTGATGGGGCCAGCAGGGGCCAGCAAGGAATCTTTCAAAGGAATCCTTTAAAATTCAAACAATGTGTATTTGTTGGCAGAGAAAATGAACACAGCATGAACAATTATGTATGACTTCTCCTCACAACAGCTCCGACTATGAATCATTCCTGTCTGCTTTCCATTTTCTACTTTTTTCCTTTTCATAACTTTTATTTTTTGCTCCCTTGTTTTGCTTTTGTTCCATTGGAAAATCTTACATAGACTAATCTGAATTTCCTCTAAATCCCTCTATGGCTTGTTCCCTTTTCACTCTATTTTCACTCTTTGGCTTGTTCATAGGTTTGTTTCTGACAGCTACAATGGCGTGATTCAGTTGGGTAAGATACAGACAGAGGCTCAAAATAGTATGCTCTTAATCAAGATAAATGCAATGGGCCCTTCCACTGCTGTGGCCGCTGTGTATGAAGTGTCATAGGGAAGGGAAGGGATTGGAGTTGAAAACAGGTAGCCCTGGGCCCAGTTGTACCCATACTTAATCTTTATTTAACAAAAATGTACTGAGCCCCTTTTGTGAGCCTGGCAAATGTCTAGGGCCTGTGATACTGTGGTGCATAAAACCAAGTTGCCCAGTGGAGCTTATATTTTTAGGGAGGAAAGGTCAGTAAGGAAAAAAACAACAACAATAATACAGTTTCAGGAAGTAGTATTAGTTGTGAAAAAAATGAAAGTGGAGAGAGGCCCTGGCAGCCCAGGAAGTGGTATTGGTAATGACTGTTTTAGAGACAGTGGTCAGGTAGGGTCTCCCGGAAGGTGACTCTGAAACCAAACATCTATGACGTGTTTCCAAAAGCTTCCAGATTCTTCAGGTGATCATCCCCTTATATTTCCTTCTCTCCTTTCCTAATTCAGTTTCTTTGTTTTCCCACAAAGTAGACACTAAGTAGGCTATAAGATATGAATAAAGAACTGATATTTTGTCCCTTTTAAAACTTTCCTTCTCAAAAACTGCATGATCACTTTTGTTTGATCATTAGTCATCAGACTAACTACTTTTCATAAAATGTTTCAGAGGAGGCTTAAGTTTGAATAAAGAAATGATGATCCTTTTCCTTGGAAAGACTAAGACAAGACATTTCTAATCTGTCAATCAAGAGAAATTATTACTTTGATATAAGCCCTAATGTGCATATTTATATATTCTTACGCAGCCTTATAATGCTGGGAACCATTCATTCATTCGTCAAGTGTCTACTAAAGTCCACCATCATGGTCTCAACCTGAGGTCCTTGATTTGGCTTCAGAGAATGCAGAGAATGTGTAAATTAGCAGAAATAATTTGAGAAAATACATGTATAAGCGCATACATCTGGTGGCAGGAAACAGGGCCACCAGTAAGTTCTCCCTGAAGTTCCCACTACGCTCTTAAGTGCCCATTGCTTGACCACTTGCTGGGACCAGGCGACAAGTCAGAACTGTGGACAAATCATACTATGGTTCTGCTCACTCGGAGCTTCAGTTCTAGTAGGTTGAAAAGAGGGAAGGAGATGATTAAGGTTAAGAAGCAAACAAACAAAAAAATAAAACAGAATAATTTCATATATTATATATATATATAGTTACATATAATCTATCAAGGGACATTTCTGGATGTCACTACTACCATATAGAGAATGGTCAGTGAATGCTTATCTACAGAATCATTTGAACCAAAATTTGAATGGGGAGAATGAGGTCATTTGAAAAGCATGGGCCATGTTGAGATACAGATATAATGAAACCATGCTCTTCTTCAGTTATTAAACTAAATTTTTATTGCGTATTTCTCATTTATTCACCTGTTATTTTTATATTCACTGCTAAGAACTTTGAAAATTATATTGCCACTTTTTAAGATGTGTTTTTTATTCCTATAGCAAGAGGAAAGTGGGCTAGATGATATCTATAATGTTAAGCTTACAAATTCAATAATTTTAACTTAGAAATGCAGCATGACATAAGGCAGAATTCTGGAATCCATGTATTTTGTACCCATCAATATGAAAATAGCTATGTGTTGATTTATTATTCTTCATCTGTTCTCTTTAATTTCAGTCATAATATCACTCCACTTACATTGCTAGAGCATGTCTTATTTTTTTTCCTTTCCTGGACCTACATGTATTTAGATAGGTACATTCTCTGAGAGTGATCAGGAGAAGCGAAAATGCTATTTTTTGGTGGGGACTTTAAATTTCAAATACTGTACATTGAAAGAGGGAGCACATGTTCTTGCTGAACAACATATTCTCCAAGACTAGGTACTGTAGTAAAAAGGTCAAGGAACTAGTCAGGTTTTATACACTTGGATTAATTATTGATATTTCTTCTAAATCTGCTCCTTTAAATATGGTGTGAAGAACAGATTCGTTCCCAATGCAATTTTAAAGGGATTGAATTGCTTCCCTTTCAAGAGAGTCAGTTGCTTCATGGGCCCACAGTCATCACATTTTTTTAGATTTCAAGGTTGTTGATAATTATGATAGTTCAAGGAGATTTCAAGTGAGTAAGAAATGAAATTCTATTATTGTCTTTTCTTTTATTGTGAGGATATTGGACCACAAAATAACTGCTTATGCATCTCAGCATACTGTCATACACTAGAATAATGATGAGTTTCAGGAACTGAAAGATATTTAAAAATAATAATGGTTCTTAGTAGTAGTACTTTCTGGCAAAAAGAATGAAAGGGGAGCTAAAATATCTAGGTAGTTATTCTGTCAATCTTGTATGCTTGTATAATATAAAAGCTTCTAGCTTTATTTAATAGTAGGAGGTTTTTAGTTAAGCACTGATTTGAGGGGTATTTCTATATTTTTGATGTATACATGATTATGTATGATGTGTAAAAACTGATTGTTAAAAGGACACCATAGATGTGAACAAGAAGAAGCATTTCTATTAGACAACTAACTTTTAGACATCCAACTTTTAAAAAGTGAAAAACTATACTACCCTCACCCAGTTCAAAGCTACCTGTGGAGTGTCACTTAACATTACCAAGAGCAGCCATCCCTGCTGCCCTATTCCTCCCTCCCAGTGTCCACCAACGCTGCTGGACATCACTGGTTTTCTGCATAGTATCGCCTTTCTCACTGGGCTCCGCTGGGTTGTTACCGTGATTTCTGGGAGCCATCAGCGCTTGGTGGCAATGGCATTGTTGTTATTGCTCCCACTTCTGTTAGTATTGTCAGTTGCTGCCAAATCAACCAGCCACTGCTGATGCTTCCCAGTGAATCTTGAGTGAGGCTGTTCCCAGTGAACCAGTGTCCATGTACCAGTGAACTAGACCCTTCAAGTGCTATAATGTCCAGTGGTCTGTGTCAGAACACCTAGACCACTGCTCTTTCCTTTGATATACTTCAATACCCTTTACTATTCTTCAGGAACATCTTGTTCATATTAGGTAATTGCAGTATATCTATTATTTTTTACTCTATGAACAATCGCAACCACCTAGGATACTTGGGAAATACGCAGTTCTTGGCTCCACTGAAAACTTTCTGAATCCTAATCTCTGGTGGTAGCTTTCATGAATGTAAGTCTTTCTTAGCAGGTACTCCAAGAGAATGTTTATGGAGACATCTCAGGATGTCCTCAGAGCACATTTGGGAGAGAGGCGTCTGATAATTGAGATTGTGCGGTGCACTCTACAGCTTTGAGGGGAAGTTGTGACTGTCTCATCCACATCAGTATTTGTGTGATGATGTTTGTGTGTTCATTGTGGATGACATTCTTATTCAGATTAAGTCTTTGAATTTGGTACTTTTTAGAACCACTCTAATCTTGGGTTATTTTTCTGATAATTTGCTGTTGTCAAGTGATTTGAAATACACAGTGAGAGCTTGGTTATCTGCTTTGGGGAAATAAAGATACTGCTGTGTTCATGTCTCACCCAGATGTGTGATTCTATTGCTGCTGCTGCTGCTCAGCTTTAGGAGTCATGTGACTAAACAGAAAAACAGTGAGGACACAGGTGTTCACTGTCATGTCTGAAATCATACAATGCGGAGAGCTAAGTACTTTCAGACTGAAGACTGATAAATAGCTCCCATAGTTAATCTCAGCATCATCCAACTGCTATTATTGTGTTAGCCTTGGTACCCTGGCTGGCAAAAGGGATTTAGATTTATATGGAGGATGTGAAAAATTTAGGTTTCTAAAACTCTCCTAGGGTAAATAGCAGTTAGAGTGGCTTTTACAGTAAACAAGACACCTTTGAACTTCCCCCATCTTTTGAATTCTATTCTGAATCCATTATACTGTTCTTTCTCTTCTAAAGAATCTGTTGGGATTCGTATCAGGATTTAAAACTTTTGGAAAAAAAAAAACCATCATTTCTAGATTTTGTTGGCTACTGTTTCCTGTTGTGAAGCATTATTGACCAATTCTCTCTTTGTGAAGCAGTGGAAAGAAGATGGACTTTGGAACAAGGCAGAATTTGTTTTAAACTTGGTCACTTACTAGATACATGACTTTGTCCAATGTATTTAACCTTGGAGAGTTACAGTTTTGTCATCTGTAAAGTGAACATACAATTCATGCAGGGTTATTGTTAGAGTTAGGGTATATAAGTATATAACAGTGTACTCAGAACATAACAAGGAAGAAGATAGATTTTTGTCTTTCTTTTCATTGCTCAAAACATGTTTGCTTTCTCATTTCTGATCCCCTGCCTCTAGTAGAGAATATAGATGTGTTCTCAAAATGTAGTCTCTAGACCAGCAGCAGTATGAGTGCTCCCTGGGAACTTACTAGAAATGAAAATCCTTAAGCCCTATTCAAAAGGTATTGAATCAGAAACCATGGCAATGGGGCCTAAAATGTGTTTTCACAAGTCTTCCTGGTGCTTCTACACATGCTCAAATTTGAGAACAATTGGTCCCATCACTTCATGGGAAATAGATGGGGAAACTGGAAACAGTGTCAGACTTTATTTTTTTGGGCTCCAAAATCACTGCAGATGGTGATCGCAGCCATGAAATTAAAAGACACTTACTCCTTGGAAGGAAAGTTATGACCAACCTAGATAGCATATTAAAAAGCAGAGACATTACTTGGCCAACAAAGGTCCGTCTGGTCAAGGCTGTGGTTTTTCCAGTGGTCATGAATGGATGTGAGAGTTGGACTGTGAAGAAAGCTGAGCGCCGAAGACTTGCTGCTTTTGAACTGTGGTGTTGGAGAAGACTCTTGAGAGTCCCTTGGACTGCAAGGAGATCCAACCAGCCCATCCTAGAGGAGATCAGTCCTGGGTGTTCATTGGAGGGACTGATGCTGAAGCTGAAACTCCAATACTTTGGCCACCTGATGTGAAGAGTTGACTCATTGGAAAAGACCCTGATCCTGGGAGGGATTGGGGGCAGGAGGAGAAGGGGACGACAGAGGATGAGATGGCTGGATGGCATCACTGACTCGATGAACTTGAGTTTAAGTAAACTCCGGGAGTTTTGATGGACAGGGAGGCCTGGCGTGCTGTGATTCATGGGGTCGCAAAGAGTCGGACACGACTGAGCGACTGAACTGAACTGAACTGAACTGTAGCAGTGAAAAAGAAAACCAGCTTAAGATTTTTATTTAATCTGATCTCTTTAAGCACTATATGTAGACATTTATTCAGCTCTAGTGTCTAAGATTCTTTTAAACATTCATACATTTCAGGACACAGTAGAATTAGCGCTTTACTTCTCCCTGACTAAAGGGAAGAAATTTAGCTATTTGAATTAAAAAAAAAAATCAATAATTTAGCATGGAGCCACCTGTGTCTCCTTAGATCATTCCAACCTAGGAATGAAAGTGAGGTCATCTGATCAGTCTACGAATGACATTTCTTAAACTCTCATCCCCACCAACTACACATGAATTTTTTTGTCCCTTCTGACTTATTTCTGGAAAGCCACAGCTTTGGGAGCACCTCCGATGTGCTCCTAAACAAAATTCCCTGAGTTCTCTCAACCAGCACCAGACAATGAGATGGATTCTTACTATGAAAGCTCGTGGTGGGGCCACCTTCATCTCTGCTGCTGGCACAGACATCCGTTGTCCTGAAACTGTTTCTGGTGCCGAAGCCAGTGGTCTGTGCCCAGCAGTCCATATCACTGGCGCTGTTGACGATACTGACGCAGGTGCTGGTTAACCAGTGTTGATGGGGATTCTCTCAAGAGGTCACCTCCAGCCTGGGTCCCGCTCCCCTGCACTGTTCACACTCTAGGAGCAGAGACTATTTTCCCACCTCTCAGCCCTGAGTACTGGGGAAGTGCCCTGTACTGAAGTCCTCCAAGTGTCTAGGCTGTGCTGTAGGTTTTGGAGTTTTCCATTGTGCCAAAGCCATTTCATTCCATCCTTAAGCATCATCCACCTAATAATACTGCCTTGGGTCTCTAAAATCTCATGGATACTTTTTTTGTTGTTGTTTTCAGTACTTTATTTATTTATTTTTTCCCCATTTATTTTTATTAGTTGGAGGCTAATTACTTTAAAATATTGTAGTGGTTTTTGTCATACATTGACATGAATCAGCCACGGATTTACATGTGTTCCCCATCCCGATCCCCTCTCCCACCTCCCTCTCCACCCAGTCCCTCTGAGTCTTCCCAGTGCACCAGGCCCGAGCACTTGTCTCATGCATCTAGCCTGGGCTGGTGATCTGTTTCACCCTAGATAATATACATGTTTCGATGCTGTTCTCTCGAAACATCCCACCCTCGCCTTCCCCCACAGAGTCCAAAAGTCTGTACATCTGTGTCTCTTTTTCTGCTTTGCATATAGGGTTATCGTTACCATCTTTCTAAATTCCATATATATGCATTAGTATACTGTATTGGTCTTTATCTTTCTGGCTTACTTCACTCTGTATGATGGGCTCCAGTTTCATCCATCTCATTGGAACTGATTCAAATGAATTCTTTTTAATGTCTGAGTAATATTCCATGGTGTATGTGTACCACAGCTTCCTTATCCATTCGTCTGCTGATGGGCGTCTAGGTTGCTTCCATGTCCTGGCTATTATAAACAGTGCTGCTATGAACACTGGGGTGCACGTGTCTCTTTCAGATCTGGTTTCCTCAGTGTGTATGCCCAGGAGTGGGATTGCTGGGTCATATGGCAGTTCTATTTCCAGTTTTTTAAGAAATCTCCACACTGTTCTCATGGATACTTTTAAAAAACATTTTTATTGAGGTTAAAATGTATATACAATAAAATATTGAAATGTTAAAAGTCTTCAGGTGAATGGGCGTTGATAATTTTCTTTTCCTAAGCCACCACCACCCAAAATAAGATACAGAATATTTCCATCACCCCAACTAGATCCCTCATACTCTTTTAGAGTTCAACATCCCAGCCCAGGCAACCGCTTTCCAATTTTCACAGCCACACACTAATTGTGTCCACTCTGGAACTTCATCTGGAGGGAGTCACATCCTTTTATGTCTTGTTTCTTTCATGCAACAAATTATTTCTGAGATTTATCAATGCGGATTTATCCATGAATGGTTCTTTTTAATTTCTGAGTAGTACTCCATTTTGTGAATAGTCTTTCTGTTTATTCACTCTCCTTTTGATCTACATTTTGATTGTGTTCACGTTTTCTCTTTAACTCTTTGTGTTATTTTTAGTGACTCTTCTAGAAATTATATTTATCTCCAACTTCTCACAGTTTACCTTCAAAATGTTATGCTAATACATGGACAATGTAAAGCCTTAAAGAGTCAAATTCCATATTCTTCCACCTACTCTTTGTACTCATTTTTATATAGTTTTCTTCAATATGTGCTATAAGCTATACTGTGCCTACTTGTTATTTTTACTTTAAATCGTCAATAGTCCTTAAGAGATATATGCATAGTAAAAATGTAGTCTTTATTAAAGTGAGCCCTTTCTGGTTTTCTTTGCACTTGTTTCTCTACATGACTCAACTCAGAAGGCAAATCTGAGTAACAGTCATCAAAATGACTGTTCTTTTCCAAAAGCTGAAATACTTTTGTTAAAAGTTAATGTCTCTGACTCTTTTAAATGAAGATTTCTTCATCAGCTCGGACTCTGTTGGAGATAAGTGAAAGGAAATCCAACCACATTGACCTAAGCCAAAACTTTTTTATTGGTTTCCTTATCTGTTAAATTCAAGGATAAGCAGACTTCAGACATGACTTAGTCTGGAGGCTCAGAAATGATAAAATGGAAGTGGTTTTTCCTTTTCTCTAGATACTACTTGGCTTTCCTTTACTGGTTTGTCTCAACATGGTAGGATGATAATACGAATTGTAGATCTCACCATAGTCTACCATCCAAGTGCAGAAGAAAAGAGAACTTTTTTCTCGAAAGGCAGACCAGAGTCAGAAGAATCTTGTTGCCCGCATTTGGTTATGTGTCTGTATCTGAACCACTCACTCTAATCAGTGAGAAGGACTTCCCTAATTAACTGAAACCACTGAAAAAACCCACCAAAACCACAAAAGTTGAGAAGCATCTATGGATGACTCCCTTAAAAGAAAGAGTATTCCCTTCCAAAGGGTGAATGGATGTTAGTAGCTAAAACAAATGGTCATTAGAGCATTTTTGCAAATAGATTCTTGGTGGATGATATCATCAGTATTCTAAAAATGTTTAGATGTATTTAGATTCCAGTATAGAACCTATTTTGGAACCTACCCCCCTGTACTACACAGATTATTATGAAGTTGAGGTCTTTGGGACATTTCTTGATTGCCTTTAAGTTTCTAAATCTTTCGTTTAACATTCCTTGAGAATCTCTGAGTTTTAAACCCTAAAACTTGTATTTTCTCTGAAGTCTCCGGTTGATATTGTTAAAGTCAATCTACTCTTTTGGAGGGAGTCTGAAAAAATCAAAGCTGGGACATGGTGGTTACTAAATTTTGTTTTAAATTATCTTCAATATTGTGAAATAATGAAAAATGAACACAATCTAAAACCTCAGCTAGGATTTCTCCAAGATGTTCTCAATTACTCTGACCTTTAACTGTTTATGTCAAGTTTGAGATAACTGTCCTAAGTTCTAGCTGGTTTTACTCTGTGCTTGGCCGTGGGCAATCATCCATGGATTAGAACAAGCACTGTCCACAGTCCTGTCCTTTGTAATACCACACTTTCATTTGCTCAAACTTCATCCCACTTCTGCTCTGCCTCATTGCACCTCACAGATTTGGTGAAGCTCACTTTATTTATTTATTTTGGTGCTTTTTTTTGGTGGGGATTTCTTTTAGGACAAGTGAGATAGATTTACTATTAAATAAACAAAGGACATATTTTTTTACATGGTCATTTAACAGACCTATTCATCTCGTTGCTATCTTGAGGGATTAAAACTGCAATACACCTGTGAATCCTGTTCAGTTTAAAATAAGACTCAGTATTCTAAGTGGGATGGGATTTGGTTTATCTGCATTAACTACTAACTCAAACTGCTATTTTAAAACCATATTGGTTCTTTCCTACTTATCTTATCTGTAGATAGGCAGATACATATGGAAATGCTTCCCTTTCTGGGCATAGCTATGTATGTTTATGCACCTTGTATATAAATAACAACATTTGTATGTACACATACAACATATACCTCTTGCCCATACTATTCTGTATTCTTTGATTTTCTACTGTGAGTTAGAAGTCCTTTGAGTCTATACCAACATTTTCTTTTTTTTTTTTTAATATCAACATTTTTATCCAACCCTTTTTTATCTACTCAGTTATTGACACTGCCTTTCCTGTTTTCATGTATTCCTCTAATGAAATTTGAGTGTTACAGTCTGCTAAGTACTGTGCTAAATACTATGGTTACAGCTGTGAGCATGGCATGCCTCCCTCCTGCTGGTGCAGTATCCTGGCTGGTTACATATTTGCTATTCTTTCTTGTTTTGTTTTCATTATTTGTTACTCTTTATTTTTTTAAATTTTATTTAATTTAAATTATATTTTATATTGCAGTGTAGTTGATTTACAATGTGTTAGTTTCAAGTGTACAGCTATATGATTTAGTTGTACATATTCATATTCATGTACATATTCATGTACATATATACATATTCATATATTCATGCTTTTTCAGATTCTTTTCCCATGTAGGTTATTATAGAGTATTGAATAGATTTCCTTGTGCTATACAGTAGGTCCTTGTTGATTATCTATTTTATATGTAGTAGTATGTATATGTTAATTCCAAACTCCTAATATATCCCTCCCCCACCCACCATTCTCCTTTGATTAGAAATCTAGTCACACCGTCAACTCTGCTTTTTCCTATTTTTCTTAGTCTGTTTCCCTTTTAACCTCACCCTCGGATCGTCTGTCCTTTTTCATTTTGGATTTCTTGAATAAATATCAGAAAGTGAGCAGTGAAGGATTGGTACCATCCTTTTAATGAGGCTTTTCCTCCTAGCTACCAAGTGTTCACATCACTGGATTCTACTGAACACTGCAAAAAGGGAAGAGTAAATACAAACCATTGAGTCCAAAATCAGAGAAAAGCAACAATTCGCCTCCCCTGACAACAGCATTATATTAGGATGCAGTGAATCCTTTTCTCCTGCACTTCAAACTGTGAAATTAGCAGATTTCTAATAGAGAGAATAAGTGCCTGTTGGGAGGATAGAAATTTAGGGAAATTAAATGTCCTTGGGGATGCTAAACTCTGGGAATCAATTTGACCTTTGAAGTTGAATATACCACTTCCAAAATGTGAACTTGTAGGTATCTCATTGAATAGTGGAGTCTTAGAAAAGTTTCATCCTCTAGAGTGTATTAAGAACACTGCTTTGTCTAATTACTAAAGCACCATCTGTTATCAACCCTTTGCTACTGATTTATTCCCTTTCACCCCCTTACTCATTGCTCCCACCCCCCTAAAGCATATAAATTATTGAATCGTCATATTATAGTCTTCCTGCTAATTATAACTAGTATTGAGAGGAAACTTTGACCATGCCTTGTAAAATAAATGTATCAGTTTGTAAAAATTCATACTGGAGATTTGGCAAGGGCTGGGAAGAAAGCAGAAGAAAGTAGGTAGCACTCAGATGACCCATGTGCATTTCTGTGCCTTGGACAACACAAATGGCAGGTTATTTTTCCCTCAAAAATTGTTTCACAGTGTACTTATACACCAGTCAAGCTACAAATATACCTGCATTGTTACATAGGCTAAAAGCAACACTTTGTCATACATCTCTTTTTTAGTCTCAGTATCTTACTCATTCATGTTGCAGGGGAGAGAGGTAGGCATTTGGGGAATGTGCATGTCCTTGGAAGTTTATAATAAGTTTTCATTAATGTTGTTGTAGTTGATAATTATGGTAATAATCATGATAATACAGATGCATTTCATTATTTTCTCTTTATTAGAAAGTACTTTTTTAATGGCTTCCCCTGAAAAAAAATGCAAGCAGTTTTTAACCCTAAAAGTTAAGGGTACATAGCCATCCTTACCTAGGAGTGATATGCTTATTTAAAGAAAGAGGTATACTTAAAAGAAACATATTCATCCATAATCACTCTACCTATTCATTCATTCCTTCATCAATTCTTAATTAAGTACTTACTGTGTGTCAGACTTGGTGTAAGTATTTTATATGAATTATCTTCTTTAATTCTTATAGTAATGCTATATAGGGAAAGTAATATTATCCTATTTTATAAATGATAAATTGATGCTTAGAGATATTAATTATCATGCCCCAGGTCATATGGCTGGTAAATGTTGGAATTGCAGTTTGAACCTACATAATCTGATACCAGAGTTCCAGTGTCAGTATTTTGAAAAATGTGCTCTATTTTATAGGCAAAGAAAAGGACCTTAATTAAATATTGTGATTAGATTTGTGATCTTAAATATTGTAACTAGATTCATGATCTTAAATATTTAGGTTTTAAGTTAGATCTAATTGACAGTTCTAGCTCCACCAATTACTGATTACATTATCCTGGTCGGAATTGTTCCATCTCTCTGTAATGTGCTGTGCTGTGTTTAGTCACTCAGTCGTGTCCAACTCTTTGGGACCCCATGGATGGTAGCCTGCCAGGCTGCTCAGACCAAGGGGAGTCTCCAGGGTTGAATACTGGAGTAGTTTGCCATGCCTTCCTCCAGGGGATCTTTCCAACCCAGGGATCAAACCCAGGTCTCCTGCATTGCAGGTGGATTCTTCACTGTCTGAGCCATGAGGGAAGCCAAAGAATACTGGAATGGGTAGCCTATCCCTTCTCCAGGGGATCTTCCCAACCTAGGAATTGAATTGGGGTCTCCAGCATTGCAGGTACATTCTTTACCATCTGAGGTACCAGGGAAGCCCCACTGCACCATAGTTTCCTCCTTCTAAACAGTATTATTGGGCGTTAAATGAACAGCTCTATCCAGTGATCACTGAACATAGTACATCTATTAAGTATGAATAGATTTTAGCTATTGCTATCAGGGCTATCACATTGCTTCTCTCCTTCTCTCCTTTTCTGGAGGAAAGAGTAGGATTGAGTTTTCTTTGAAGATAGAGAGCCTGGAGTCTGGAAGATAATGCTGGGATCCAAATGTAAAGTGTTTGGTTCTGATCTAAGGCAAACATTGGAGAGATGAGAGACTTTCATAGAGACCGAATTAAAACTTATTGAAGTATTGCATGTCGAAGTGAGAGTAAAGGAATCATTGAAAAACTTCAGCATCTACAGTTTGTGTGAGTGAGGAAGAAGATGCAAAATAGGGAGTTAATAGGAGTTAAAGGGAGCTAATAGGAGCTCTGCTAGGACCGTGCTTGCCACATAGTAGGCCTACAACAAATGGTTGGGTGGTTGTATAATCACTTTGTTCTGTATACAGACCTTTTTATGATGATACAATTTTATTCACATTGTTCTTTGATAAGGGTTTTCTTGGTATTTCACTAGGGTAGAACACTGGTTTTGTTTTTTTTTTTTTAATGGACTTCCCTGGTGGCTCAGAGGGTAGAGCATCTGCCTGCAATATGGGAGACCTGGGTTCGATCCCTGGCTCAGGAAGATCCCCTGGAGAAGGAAATGGCAACCCATTCCAGTACTCTTGCCTGGAAAATCTCATGGATGGAGAAGCCTGGTAGGGTACAGTCCATGGGGTCACAAAGACAGGACTGAGTGACTTCACCTTCACTTTAACTGGTTTTTTTTTTTGCTTAAAGTGTAGTTATTAAAGCATTATGACAATTACTCCATCTATATATTTCACTCTGTCTTTAAATGAGTCCTTTGCCCCCAGAAGGTGGTCTCCTTAAGGACCTCTTAAAATTCTGTGCATATGCATGTCTTTCTGCCTTTGCTGGATTTATTGCTTGAGAATTTGACCAATGTCTGTCCTTGCCACTTCTTTAAAGTAGTGTTAGAGTCATGATCCACAAAGGAGAGAATTTCTCTTTCGGACCAGAGACTTGGCTACATCACTCAGAGCTTTGTCCTGCAAAAGTTTTATTACAGTGGTAAAGGGATCGAGAAAGCTTCTCTCATAGACATCAGAAGGGGCCAGAGTGCCCCACTTGCTAGTCTCATCAAGGAATTACAGACTTTTTCAATTGGTTACTAACAATAGAAAAGTTCTACCAGACCCACTCCCACAACTTACATCTTAAGATAACAGGATTAGTCAGAAGATTTTTGTTAAAAAGAAGAAACATGTCATCAAGCAATTTACATTGTTATATAATCACTAGTACAGACCTTAAGGAAAAACATACCCTTGAGCAAGATGTGTTGTTTTGTTGTATAATCATTAGATCTGAGCTTAAAGAATGTTAGTCTTAGGCAAAATAGATTGTTGCCATAACAACTCAGGGATGGAAGAAAAAAAAGATGTTTGTTCTTCTCCTCCTCAAGGGCCCTGGTCTCCTTATCCACCTACTTAAGAATTAGCTCTCCATTAGAAACTTTGTAGACATCGTACAGTCACTCTATAACATATAGTCGTAGCCCTCACTTGCTTCTAAATCCCATAGTTTGTTTTTTTTCTTTTAAGTGTATTGTTCTTTATGTTTGTGGGTGTTTTTGACATCTTTAGGGTGATTGTATGCTACTTTTGTACCTCCTAAACCATATAAGTGCTCTGCAATAATGGGAACTCAATAAAGTCCTCTTACATTGAAATTGCAGTTAAAGTTAAAAATGAATTTTGTGGAAAATCTTGATGCAAATGCACAAAAGAACTTCAAGAAAATGAGAATACCATGAGTCATATGGTTCCTGGTACTATTCATTCCTTTTTAGGTATTATCTTTCTGCTCAACCTAACATTTCCACCACCTATGTTTGCCATCTGGAATTCTAGGCAAGGGGGTATAAATGGTGTCAAGTCTTGAGAGGAAATTGCCTTTCCTCAAAAGCTGATAAAACTATACCAGAGTTGACTAGATTACCTTCTTAGGAATAGAGTACAATCTTGACTTCATGAATTAAATGTCATAATTTTGTCTGCTTGAAGATGACCCTAAAAGATCATGGTCTGTGACCAGTTACCATTTTGCTGAGACTTATTAATAAATTTGAATTGTGTATTGGTGTGTGAGCCTGGCTGCACACACCAAGAGCAGCTGTGTATCTGCACAGCTTTTATTTTCTTTGATTTCTATATCATACACAGTAATCTGTGTGAGTTACTCATGGCTGCTTTTCTGGGGTAATAGTATTTTATAGTGTTATCATAAATTTGAAGGCTTGAGACATATCTCCTCATGAATGTCAATGGATAACTGTATTCAGTGATTTGCTCTCTTTCTTGGTAAAGGAATTCTTGCCAAGCTACTGAGTTCTTTTTTAAATGTAATACACCCTTCTTGTTTCTCTTAGCAGAAGTATAGCCTTACTGAGGAATTCTGCTTTACTCTGGAGTGTGGTTTATTTTTGCAACCAGATGTAAATTTAGAAAGCTGGACTTAAAAACCACAGTTAAGCACGAATCTCCCCATAGGTAAGAGAATATAGCAGTGTCTGTAGACACCAGCAAACGTACTTTCTTTTTCAAAACAATGTTCTTTTTGTTCCGTGGTCAATTAGACACTGAACCTCTATGTTATCAGGAAGGCAAGCAACAGGGCTTCTCTCCCCAGAATTACAGCCAGCAGTTGTCTTCTCCCCACTGGCATACCCATTCCTGATGTGTTGATTCCTTTCAGAGGGTTCTGATCCAAGTAAAGCTCAATTAGCAGCAGCCTGAAAATAATGTGTCTGCCTGTCTTTTACTGTATAAACCTTGGTGGTGCTAAGGTTCTAATTTTGCTTTCCTCTTAATATGAACTAAAAGTACCATGTCTTTCTGTGGAATGTTGATCTTTTTTTTTTTTTGAATGAGATAAGCTTATTATCCCATCTAAATCTCATGTTTTGGTGACAGCATTTTGGAGAGATATTAGGAAATCTGACAAGGGGAGACATTCATGTCTGATCCAGTCCAGCAACAGATTAGCCAAAGAAACTGCTGTCCAAAATCATCACCGTTTATTTCCTACTCTCAGTCAAAGAAATCACTGTGCTCTGCTTAAACCCCATGTTGAGTTCATTTCACTGACCCTTCCTTAATTTTGGCTGAAGAGTATTTTTAATAACTCAGTATGTTTGGGAGTCAAAGGAGGCCAAGTTTCTGGCTAGGCTCGGGAGAGATGAATAGGAATGAAATATTTGGGGGATTAGAGGGAAAAAGTGTAAAAGAAAGGTGCATTCTTTTTGATCTGTTTAATCTAACTTACCTAATCATTTTTGAATGAGGTGGGGGAAAGAAATATACAGAACCCTCTAAGGAAAATTAATTTTAAAATGTAAAGCCTTGAGTGAGCCACTTCAAAATATGCAGTGAATTAGTTTATATTTTATTTGGAAACTAATATGTAAGTCCAGGGGAACACCAGAAGTTCATAGTAATCTAATTGAGAAAGACCAGAGGATAGGGAATAGGTCACTAATAGGTCACCTGTTGTAATTTGTTCCTGTCTCCTGAGACCCGCCCCCTTCCTTTAGACATTGCAGGTTTAACTTCCTGGGCACTGGTTTGCTGGTCGGAGGAGTTAAATAGGCCATGTAATGAGTTTTACAACAGGACCTCTTAGGGAAAAGTAGCCTCACCCTAGCCTTCCAGGTCCCGAGTCAGCAGACCATCCAGCCAACTTGCCTTGGGTTGGCTGCTACCCTTAACCTGGCTCCCCTACCCCATAGTTACCTATTCCCTATCTTCTGGTCTTTCTCAGCTAGGTTGGTATGTACAGGACACCCTGAGAGGGGATATGGTAAGATGACTGGGTCCTTGCTTTCTCTTCCCATGTGTTGTCCATGTGAGTCCTTCCCATCCATTAGCCTCTTTTGAGATAATGTCTCCCGATTAGTTCAGTTCTTTATACTCTGACCTCTCACAAGCTATTTCATTCATATTGTTGATAACGCTTGGGATCCAGTGTTAGCCATGTCATACTTCATTTAGTCTGTACATTCCTTGAGCATATGTCTCCTGCTTTTGAAACACATTCTGTCACTAGCACAGAGCACTAGTGGGGGATGTAATTAGTGGCTGTTGATTAACTGGTAAATTAAGGAAAATAGGGCCTTATGGCAAACAGCCTTCTAAAGATGTTTGAAACTTTTGTTTACATTTTAAATAACATCGGCTTGATAAACATTTATATTGAATATGATAATGTAGAAACTGAGCTTTAGTTCAGGTAAAAAGTCATTTTAATATTTTAAGGTAAAGAGCTATTTACTCACTCTTATTTTTTTCACTTGACATGTTTATTAAGTGCCCACTGTGTGTAGCGGGCATTGATGGTATAGTTGAGACCTAAGAATTAGTAAAAATATGAAAAAACTTGTATTTGGGGAGAACATCTCCCTGTTGGTTATTTCAAGCTAATCTCTGTTTGTTAATGGTGGATTTTTAGTGAAACCCGGAGACCATTTCTTTAATCAACAGACATTTATAACTGCTACTAAAAAAGGTGGTGGTGGTTTAGTCGCTAAGTCGTGTCTGACTCTTGCAACCCCATGGACTATAACCTGCCAGGCTTCTCTGTCCATTTCTTTCTCCAGTGGATCTTCCTGACCCAGGGATTGAACCCAGGTCTCCTGCACTGCAGGCAGATTCTTTATCGACTGAGGTAGTGTAGGCAAAATATGGAGATTTGGGTATATTTTCCTTATCTAGAAAAAGCTTCCAGGCCAGAAGAGAGGATAAAGACAGGGATGAATAATATTAGATATATATTTATTTATTTAACAAATAATAATAGCACTTACAATGGACAGGCTCTCTTCCAAGCAGCAGCTGAGTATTCACCATCTTCCATGAATATGACCTCATTTAATCCCCATTAATAAGTCTGTAAAGTAGGTACTATTATTAGCTGCCATTTAAAAATAGGAAAATTTAGACAGGTTGAGGATTGGACTCAAGGTCACTCAGCCTGTGCTTGACAAAGCTGCTTGCAGAAGTATTTTGGACCTTCACAAGATAGAGAAATTCATTCCAAGGGAAATAAGGGAGTCCAGTAGACTTCAGAGAAGGAATGCCACTTAAACTGGGCCTTGAAACCTGGTTAGGATTAGTATGTTTACAGATATGGGGAAATTAAGCCTATACCAAAGGAGAGCTGTTCTATATGGGAGAGAAAGTTAAGATACAAGCAAAATACAATTTTTTGCCCCATTTTAGAATTTTGGGAAGTTTTTTCCTTCTCTTGTCCTCCTCTCCTGGCCTGTCAGTGACATCCACAAAAACCCACACCTTATTTCCAAGAATTGTGCCAGGTCTCTGTTTGTTAAAAAAATTATCAGCCTCTTTTACTCTTTCAACTCAATGATTAGTGATTGTGGCTGACCCAGAAGGCTGTGCTTAAAATTTGTATGATAATTTTTAGCTTACTGGGCATGACAGATCCTATTTGCTTTTTAATAGAAGTATTGAATGTATAACTGTCTGGATGAGATGTAATTTTACATTTAAAATTTTGTTTCTGTTGTTATTGCATTTTCCACTGGAAACATCAAATAAAACATTATTAGTAATGTAATCTCTACTCAAGATATCACAATCATTTGTCAATTTTAGAATAAAAATTAAATCCAAAATTTCTTAACATACCCTAAACAGTGAATCAGCTTTAGTGATCCAAATCAGAATTTTCTCTGCAGGAAATAGAGTGTTGTAAAAGTAATATACCAATAAAAATAAATCAATACAATATGTAAATAAGTTAGAAAAGAGGAATCCAAAGCACAGGAAATGCATGCATAATAAATATCATATAATGAAAATAATATTTAAAAAACAAGTTGTGAAAACGTGACATATAGATGTAAGGAAATGTTAATGTCTGAGGTAATAATTAGTTTGGATAACAAAGGATGATGTTAAATCTATTTCAGTCGTGTGCCAGGGGTTGGACTTTATGATAAGACCTAGAGACACTTGATATATCTCACAGATGGAGAAATAGATGACCAAAAATTTTGTCACTTCCTAAGTCATGTTATTTGTAAGGAAATAGGAGGGGGGAAGAATCTGCTTCAACCCAGAACTAGAGGTAAGCAATGGGATGTCTTCATTGGTGTGCTGGTAGAATAATGAAAAAATAAAAAGATTTCCCTGGTGGCTTAGATAGTAAAGAATTTGCCTGCAGTGCAGGAGACCTGGGTTTGACCCCTGGTTTGGGAAGATCCCCTGAAAAAGGGAATGGCAACCTGCTTCAGTATTCTTGCCTGGAAAATTCCATGAACAGAAGAGCCTGGTAGGCTACAGTCCATGGGGTCTCAAAGAGTGGGACATGACTATGTAACTAAGCGCACACAGTCATTTGTACTTTCAGAAGCTTGATCCGTAGTAAGTCGGCCACTGGATATCTTCCATTTGCCATTGCTTTCATCTAAGGATTGAAGACAGTGAAACATAGGACAGAGCTTGCATTCTATGGAGCGTTCATCCCTGGAGAGGAAGCCTTTCCCTCTGAGGGTGATAGCTTTCAGACAAAACTCAAGCTCTGCCAATTTTTTCAGAGAATTTCAAAGCACAAAGTGACTCTGTCTCACTTCCCCCAAATTTCCTTTATGGGGTAAAGTTTATTATATGAACTCATATGCTGCTTTCTACATTTTCAGAAATGCTTTCAAACTGCACATATTATTTCATGCTTTTGATTATTAACTTTCCTTTACCTTTGCTTCCTACACTGAAGAGGAAGTTGGGAGTGGCTAGGAGATGCATGAAACAGCTAATTTTAGAGAGGACCCCTTCACAGGTAAATATATAAATACATCCATAAATTTTACCAGAAGTAAAGCTAAATTAAAAAAAAAAAAACAACCAACAAAACTTTCTAGACATATTCACCTTGTTGGAAGCCTTCTAATTGGCTTTGATAGCAATGATAGCAGAATGTTCTCTGCCCTCAGAAGGTTACAGGGATCTCAGCATCTGCCTCTCATCCATGTATACACCAAAACACTTCTTTTTTCCCCTGCTCTAGCTTTTAGAGGAGCTGTGCCTACGTGTGCTGAGTTGCTTCAGTCATGTCTGACTCTTTGCGACGCTGTGGACTCTAGCCCGCCAGGCTTCTTTGTCCATGGGATTCTCTAGGCAAGAATACTAGAGTGGGTTACTATGCCCTCCTCCAGGGGATCTTCCCAACCCAGGGATCAAACCTGTGTCTCCTGCATTGCAAACAGATTCTTTACGGCTGGACCACCAGAGAAGCCCTTGGAGGAGCTGATGGTAGTGAAGAGACATAACATTTTGCATTGTGTCATGGTTTCCTTGATAAAAATATTATTTTTTCTTAGAGAATTTGACTTGCTAAACAAGAACATTGGGGATTACTGTCATGTTATAGAGGGCATTAGTGACAGAACAGAAGAGCATAAAGCTTCCTCACAAATATGGATGCTACAAATATGGATGCTAAACAAGAACATTGGGAATTACTGTCATGTTATAGAGGGCATTAGTGACAGAACAGAAGAGCATAAAGCTTCCTCACAAAGATGGACCATCACATCTTGGAAACTGTCCTGAGTGGAAACAAAGAGGCACTGAGCTAAGTGTTCTCTATGGGCTTCCCAGGTGGCTTAGTGATAAGAATCTGCTTGCCAATGCAGGAGACACAAGAGATGTGAGTTCGATCCCCGGGGCCAGAAGATCCTCTGGAGGAGAGCATGACAACTCACTCCAGTATTCTTGCCTGGAAAATTCCATGGACAGAGGAGCCTGGTGGGCTACAGTCTGTAGGTCACAGAGTCGGATTGAGTCAATTGAGCACATAGGCATTAGCACTAAGTGTTCTCTATATCTTATGGCGGTGAATTACATCAACAGCTCTGGAGGGGAGAACGCATTTGGTCCTTATTTGCTGATGACAACACTAAAGCAAGAATGGTTTGGTGATTTACTTAAGGCCACACAGTGAGTGACAGAACCTAGACAGAAACCAAGTTCAGTCTGGGTCGAAGTCAAAATTGTTCCACTACATGATACTGAACCAGCTCAAAGGGTGCACTTTAGGGAGAATTTGCCATTTGTACCCAATTTTTAGGATTCACTTGGATTTTGGGTGTTTTAGCAAACTTTAATCAGGAGATAATGTATATTTTCAGGATCTAAGAGTAAGATTTAGACTTGCTAATTACTTATTTGAAACGATTGGGTTGGCCAAAATAGTTATTCAGGTTTTTCCATACGATGCTATGGAAAACCAGACTGAACTTTTTGGCCAATCCAATCCAATGCATACCACCCTCCCTTCCCCTATTCCCTATACAAAGTCAGGCTTTTATCCAGGATGGTCTTGGGTGCTCCCCTGTCCAGGACCTGGAACTCTCATGGGTGTTATGTGAATGTGGGGAGTGAGCCGGGGTAATGCCAAATACCCATTCTGAAGCGTTTTTTGAGAGTTGTTAATAGGTTGTCCCTCACTCCAAAGTACATGTCCAATTCTGCATTTGTGAACACAGCAGTCCAGGAAGGAAGTTTGTGCTTTACCCTCTGCACATGATGTCTGATGAAGAAATATTAGCCTCATCTTTCTTCTCTGGGAAGACAGGATTCATGACCAGCTGATACCACTGAAGACAATATTGGCAGAAGCTAGGAATAGAGCTTACAGACCATTTGCAAAGTTCTTTCACAAACATTGCCAAATGTTGTGTTATTTGATTGAATCTCTCCAAAGTTTTCTAAGGAAGTTGACGGTATCTCCATCTTCTAGATGAAGAAGCTCTGACTTAGAAAGGTCAAAGGGACTTGTTGGGGTCATGGAGTCTTCTATCTCCCAGTCCAGGACTCATCTGCCCTCACCCTCCCCAGCTTCCTTTCACATTTCACAGGTGTGAAAGTGGAAAACAGGCAGTTTCTCCTTGCTTCCGAGTATCAGTTGCTTCCTCTGTAAAATGGGCAAATGCAAACAAACTTTCAGGATCTGATAGTTGCTAATAGCAGTAATAATGTATTAATATGCATTGTTAATGTAAGGATACATCTTATTAGTATAATGCATAACAAGTGTACATATATAAATGTGTATGCATGTGTACACACAGTCCATTTACAGCTCATGTTGTTCACGTAAAGTGAGAGTTAACACTCGCTGATCACTGATTGCCACATTCCAAACATAGTGCTCAGCGTTTCAATATAGGGATGCATTTAGTATCTTTATCTTGTAGAAGAGACGGAGGCTTGTGGAAGTTAAGTAACTTGCCCAAGGTAATGCCGAATTGGTGGCGTGAGGATCTGATGCCAAGGGGATCTACCTCAGAGCATCTGCTACTCACTACTCTTTCACAACTCTTTTCCCCATATTTCTGATAATAGTGGTTAAAAGTTGGGGAGGTGGTGTGAAATTTGTGACATCCTTTTCAATACACTGGTACTTAAATTTTCCACACGCATCTGACATTTTTCTCAAGTTTCTGTTTAGTTTTGAGCTTCTGGTCTCTAGGTTTACTTACCTTTTATTTAAATATGTAGAGAACCCTGGAAATGAAACAGAAGAGACTGAGATACGTTATATATTATTTTTGCTCATCTTTTATAAAGCTATGCTGTACTTTTGAGGTACATATCATAATTTTTAAGAACTTAAATTTTCTGTGTGTTGATAGCATATCAATACAGCCCCAGGGGAAGAAGAGATTCAGTGAGAAATTCTATTTTATCTTATTTTGTTTCACTAGGTTTTTAGTTGTCAAAATTTAGGCATTCAGGCATTCAGTGAATACAAATGTAGATAATATCTATCTGCTATTTTTGTTGATTTCCCTTTTAAATCAAAGGAAAATAATTCAAAATACAAATAAGAAAATGAAAGCAATTAGCAAGAGGGAATGCAAGTGCCAAGGGTATATTAAATATTTATGTGCTAACTTATCCATGGAACCTTTCTATGTCTCCTTCATCAACGTGATTTTTTTTTTCCCTGTGCTCTGTTACCATTTTCCTTTGCCACTTATGGATTGCCTGTTATTTTGATGAGCCATTGTGGTGGCAAGGAAACTAAGAATTATACCCCAAAGTGTTGCAAGCACTGTCATTGTGTGTAGACTGAAGCAGATCGCCATCCTTGTCTCACCATTTATTTTCTGGCCAGCCTTTGCAAGTGACTTAACTTCTCTGTGCTTCCGTGTCTTTAAATGTAACTGAGCCTTCTGTGGCTCTGGACCTCATAGAAATGTTGTGATGATTAAAGAACACATTTCATAAAAAGCACAAGGGCCTAGTGCTCATTAAGAATTAGCTGATAGTATTGTTATTTTTATTCTTAGTCTCATCTGCTGCATTGGGGACTTATTACCTTGTCCTTGAACTACTGTATTAATCTCTTAACTAGTCTTTTAACCATCAGCACTGTATCATGTGTATGGACAGAAAACTGGATCCTAAGGCTGTATATTGTCACCCTACTTATTTAACTTATATGCAGAGTACATCATGAGAAATGCTGGGCTGGATGAAGCACAAGCTGGAATCAAGATTGCCAGGAGAAATAGCAATAACCTCAGATATGCAGATGATGCCACCCTTATGGAAGAAAGTGGAGAAGAACTAAAGAGCCTCTTGATGAAAGTGAAAGAGGAGAATGAAAAAGTTGGCTTAAAGCTCAACTTTCAGAAAACTATCATGGCTTTTGGTCCCATCACTTCATGGCAGATAGATGGGGAAACAGTGGAAACAGTGGCTGACTTTATTTTGGGGGGCTCCAAAATGACTGCAGATGGTGATTGCAGCCATGAAATTAAAAGATGCTTCCAACTTGGAAGGAAAGTTATGACCAACCTAGATAGCATATTATCTAGAAAGCAGAGACATTACCTTGCCAACAAAGGTTCATCTAGTTAAGGCTATGGTTTTTCCAGTAGTCATGTATGGATGTGAGAGTTGGGCTCTAAAGAAAGCTGAGTGCCGAAGAATTGATGCTTTTGAACTGTGGTGTTGGAGAAGACTCTTGAGAGTCCTTGGACTGCAAGGAGATCCAACTAGTCCATCCTAAAGAAAATCAGTCCTGGGTGTTCATTGGAAGGACTGATGTTGAAGCTGAAACTCCAATACTTCGGCCACGTGATGCGAAGAGCTGACTCATTTGAAAAGACCCTGATGTTGGGAAAGATTGAGGGCGGGAGGAGAAGGAGACAACAGAGGATGAGATGGTTGGATGGCATCACCGACTCAATGGACATGAGTTTGGGTAGGCTCTGGGAGTTGGTGATGGACAGGGAGGCCTGGCAATGCTGCAGTTCATGGGGTCACAAAGAGTCGGACACGACTGAGCGACTGAACTGAACTGAACTGAATGAGTTATTTTACAGAGATGATTTAATATAGAAATTGTTTGAAAGCTTAGGAGTAGGACTGGAAAGGAGACAAGGAGTTAACAGAGAGAGAATAACTGTGAGAAAGTTATACCTGTAGGGCTGAGGATTTTCAAGGGAAGAGGTGAGCATTTAGGACTCAGAAGCTTGGAGAAGGGGCCTTGCAGAGCTGGGACCCAGACTTTTGAGGAGAGGGTACCATTGAGCTTCTGTGAATATCTGGAACCTCTGTAGTGGCGACACCGCTGGTGGCTGTTGGTGCTAGAGACATGCGGAGGCTGCTTCTTCTGGGAGTATTGAAAAAAGTCGAAAAGTGGAACCAGTGGCTACAGGCCAGGCTGAAATGCCATAGCAGGGCAGGTCAATCAGAAAATGCAGGCAAGCCCGAAAAAGCAAGCTCCCTGTCCTTCCTCCAGCCTCCCAGCCTTCCACTAGGTTCTTCCAGGCAGACTCTAATAGTCTTCTGGCTGACAAAGGAGAAAAGTAGTTTGCTGAATGATGGGGTCAGCCTTGGAAAACAGGACAGAGGATGGATTTAGAGCTGAGACAGTAGCTTGGTAACCAGCACAGGTGTCTTCCCAATGCTAATTTCTTCTGTAAACTTCCATTTATTTTATTTCCCACAGTGTCACTTGGAACACGACTTCTACCCGCTCAGGTGTCTTCCTGTCCTACAGAACAAAATCAGTTCAATGCACATTATTCTAAAAAGTTACTATGAACATTCTGCTTGGGGCTGTGGGGATATAAATATGAAGACGTTTTTCTGTCCTTATACAATTTAATGTGGTATGTAGTAAACAGAAGTCACTCCACAGCAAAGGCAAGAAAGTCTTTACTTGGAGAGTGTGATGCATTCTTTTCTGGTGGGACTCAGCAAGATTTCATTGAACAATGAGTAATATTTCATACTCAGTGATGTGGCCCCAAACTCCCCTACTTGGCCTATTTCTCATTGCTCTCACATTTTTATTTTTTAGCTGCAATGTATAACTGATTCCTATTCAATCTTCAGGGTTTCTGCCTATATATTTTTTGCTCACGTCAGCCATGCAGTCCCCTGGCCCACCAAGGCAAAGTGCCTCTTATATGTGCATTGAGTATCTAGCTGTAAGGAGTCATATTGAACAAAGGAGACCAGGTTCCCTCCTTATGGAACTGTTATTCTAGAAGGGGCATCAGTTCTTAACTTGAGAGAGTCACCCATAGAAATGCAAAATTACAAACCATGGTCAGTGCTGTGAAGGCCAAGTGCAAGTTAATATGATAGCAGGGTGACCAAGTTTGGGGGTGAATTCACAGAAGACTTCCTTGAAGAATAATGTGGAGGTGTTAGTGAAGAGAGAAGGAGGCTGTTTCAGGTCTGTGCAGAAGACCTAAGTCAGGTATCAGCAGAATATGACTATGAAAGAAAGTCAATATGGGTGCAGAAGAGGGGTGTGGGTAGCATATGCAGCATCTTTCAGATGGTAAGCATCTCTCAAGGTCCACTTCGAAAGGCACCTCCTCAGTGAAGCCTTCGTAGGATAGGAAGACTCCTGAGCAAGTAAAAGCTGTTTTCTAAGCCTTCAACTGAAGGTGACTGCTTCCTGTTTTCAACTTTTAACTGTTTTTTACACCTCTCACAAGAGTGGTTATGATATATTGTTTATGTTTACAATTATTTACATATGAGTCTCATATCTAAAGATCAACTGTAACCTTTTGGAGACCAGATGTCTCATGTTCATCTTTCTATTCCTCAGTGTATCATTCTCAAAAAATTACATTTTAAGTCCCCTGAATATGAATGAGTTCCATTCTGAGAGCATGTCCATAAGTTCAATTTATTTGTAAATCCAACAAAGTTAGCCTAGGTACCCAGCTAACACAATCAACTATATAGTACCATACTGTAATAATTTGTAATACTTTTTCCCACAGATAATACATAAAACAAACACAAAAATTAAAAAAAAATCTTACAGTACCTTGAAAAGTATAGGAGTACAGTAAGTGCAGCAGCTGGTATCCGGGGGCTGGCATCACGTCAACAGGCAAAGAAGAATTACTGATGGGAGGAGAGAGAGGAAGGAGGTGATAGTGGAGTTAAAGGATCATCGGTAATAGGAGATGAAGGGCAAGCTGCATTTTCCCTCATGCCTAACACTGATGGAACATAGTTCCCATCTTTGCAAGTTTGCTACTTGAAGATTCGAAAGTAGGGGACCTCCTGTTTTTACTGAATGAAGTTACATCTAATATGCCAGTTAACATTTAGACAGTTTGTCTTGTTCAGTGTAACCATTCAGTATCTTGAATTACTTATTGAATGATATCTAGGGGACTTTGGTGGTCACTTGACATTTGTGCATACCAGGTAAGGAAGTATCCCCTGGCCCACGCTCAGGAAGATATAGGAGTTTAGGATTTGAGGACCTAGACTTCAGATCTCATGAATCATGGTGAATGACTGCTTCACCAAACTTTTCAGAAATAATTAGCATTGCAGATTTTGTGTTCAGCCAATGAGATTTGCTTTATCAGCTTTTTTTTGCCACCTGTATGGCTTTGCTCTTATTCTTCTTATCATTAGACACAAAGAAGATGAGCATCTACTCACAGCATGAACACTTGAGTAACACCAAAAACAAAATTTCCCTTGAAAAATTAACTTACTGTTGAGAGGAGGGTCTGGGGGTGCAAAGTGCCTATTGGGCTTCTTCCTGATGTTTTTAGGTCTCTACAACAACACGGGTGTTGAACCCATCTTTCTATATTGAGAATCTAGCTGTATGTATTCCTTTCTTTCTCTGAATATGATCATTCATGAGCATCTGTGATGGAGAAGTGGGAAAATTGCTATGAAATAAAGACTACAAAGCTCTCACTAAATATTACTTTACAAAACTGTTGGAGTTAATGGTTATGGCAGGACTGTGTCTAAACAGGAGGACCAAGTTATGACAGATAGCCCTGGAGTTGGGAGGCAGCCAACTCATTGCTAGGATGACCCAGAAGTCCTAGTGGGTAGAAATGGTCATTTTATGGAGGTTGTCAATATAATTAACGTTCACTCTGAGATAAGGTATAAAATTCTATGCTAAATGACAGAGCAGGGAGGAAGAACAATAGAAACAGCTAGTTCTGAACTGGTCTGAAAGACTGCATTGGAATTATAATTATGTAGAGAGATATATTAGGATAAATAGGCAAATTTTTGATGGATATTTGTGTGTAGATAAGCCTTAATTTATTTATGGACTCATATCTGATGAATTAACTTTCACTAGTAGATGATTACCAGCCCCCAAATAATGGAGTACACAATTTTGTTCCCACTCTAAAAACACATTCTTTGATGGGACATATTGCCAAGTTGTTCAGTATGTGGCTAATCTCAGGGCCATATGGTGAAGCATAATTTATGGGTAATATTATCTAGCAGCATTTCTTTAGCAGTTGGTTATTACAGTGTTTTATTATTTCAGTGTAGTTATGTCATAGGCTTGAGACATGGGCTAATATTATGATTGCACATTGATATAGAATGATATTTAGAGGCCAGCATAGTTCCCAGTAAGTTGCAGTGTGTGTGTTTGGTGATTGTGAGGGCTACACGTGTGAGGAATTGCTCTTGAGTGATGTATAACATTCTTCCCTATAACTGGTGATCTAGATAGTCTTGGGCACAGTCTAAATTTAAGTAATGTTTGGGAGAAGGGGCAAAGACCTTAGATCCTACATCAGACCTTAGGTCCTAAAAGAGAGAAGATTTCTTACTGGATTCCAGCTTAAATACATCTGTCTGGTTCCCTTCCTAGAAGAGTAGACATTCTGACACAGCATTACAGCTCCATCTCTCTCTTCCCACTTCTTCCTTCCTTTCCAGAGGCTATTTCATCTCATTTTTCACTTTTATTTTTGTAGGTGAATCTCACTACAGAGTTTAAGGACCAGCCTGTCCTAGGTCAGGAAAGACTAGACCTCAATATATTGTTTGTTTCCTGATTTCTTAGGGACACAAACCAGGAATAAAGGAAAAATCAGAAGAATTTCCTGGACCTTCCAGTAGGAGAAAGGAGTATTGTTCTCCCTGTACCTTAAAACTGAGATGAAAAGGAAGGGAAACCAATGCTTCTTGCTGCTGATTTAAGGCTTTTAAATATATTCAATCCTTGTCTCACCTGGTAAGGGACACAAACAAGAACTATAATGCGGTCTAGTCTTTCTGGACCTAGGGCAGTTTAGCCCTCTTCCTCCTCTTCCAGATGGGAAAACTCTGATTCAGATAATGTAAGAATGGTGTGCAAGGTCACAGAGCAAAGGCATGGTGGAGCCTGAACTTTCACTTGGGTGAGTGTACCTCTCAACCTCCCTCAATGTTTTTTTAAAAGCCACACTACTTCCATCAGTGATCCTGAGAATCTCAGAGCCCCCCTTATCTATGATGAAATTCTCTATGCTTTCCCTCCCAACTGACCCTTAAAATACTAGAATTGGATGGGAAAAAAGAAAAAGAAAAGATAAAAATAATTAAATGAGATCATGTATGTGAACACAATTTATACATTGTAAGGTCTTACCAAAATATTTCTGTATTGACAATAGTTGCAATATGCTCATTTACATAAACCACTCATCAATCACGCCTACTTACCACACAGTACAGTAACAAGTATGTGGCTGATTAAATACACTCCAGATCAACTCTTTTGCAAACTGTTTGAGTTATAGCACCAAACTTTCCTCCTTTAGTTTCCAGCTTGGTGAACTTGATCACCAAGTGACAACTGAAAAACAATTGTGAATAAAAGGAGTAAGCATATCCTCAGGGGGAAAAAAAAGTCATAAAAATAAAAGGTAGGCTTATATTTCTGAGCTGGCACCTATTTTCCTCATAGGGACTGTATTTGTAGACGTTGCTACATTTTTATAAACCCTACGTTGTCTGGGGGGCTTCCCTGGTATCTCAGCCAGTGAAGAATCCACCTGCAATGCAGGGGACATAAGAAACACGGGTTTGATCCCTGGGTCAGAAAAATCCCTTGGAGAGGAAATGGCAACCCACTTTAGTATTCCTGCCTGGAGAATCCCATGGATAGGAGCCTGGCAGGCTACAACCCATGGGGTCACAAAGAGTCAGACACGACTGAGTGACTGAGCACATACATGTCAGAGTCAAGGATGGCCTTTTAAGTTCTCCCTGTGAGAGCAGCCAGCAGCCCATCATCAAGTTCTGTAATTCAGACTCTATGTCCCCACTGGTCTCATGTTTGTGGCCTCGAATTGGTTTCCATTCAAGGCATTTTCCTAAAATAATTGTAATTACCAGAAACATTGGACAAGCAAATATTAGCTTGAATGGGATATGGGTTTCAAACTACATTACAGTATAGAACAGTTTGTAATGAAACTCTGCCTACTACCATTTAAAGTGATTAGGAGAAATGAGGGCTCATCTCTTAACATTCTGATATAGTCTTTCAAAATACTGTGCTAATAAAGGAACTTTTTAAATGGGAAAATGAGTAATTTATCTTTAGATTTATTAATGAGATACAAAAGAATAAATGGTCATTGGTGATCTGCCAACAGATTCACAATTGTAGTATATCGTAAAATATGATTGCTCATGGGCACACATGCTCATGTTCTCAGTTGTGTCCGACTCTGTGACTCCAGGGACTATAGCCT